>NC_134484.1:185492446-185792446 GCF_040206685.1 Ascaphus truei
CACACACAATGACTGACGCACACACTGCATGAAGCTGTAAAGGAGGGAGGGGGGGGAACTGGATTGATGTGAATGGGGGACAAACAGAGAGAGGGGGAGGGGTGAGGAGAGAGAGAGGAGCGGGAACATTACATCCCGGGCAACGCCGGGTCTCTCAGCTAGTATAAAATAAACGTAAAGAGAGGGTGCATACCATTCAATGATGGATACAAAAAAAGGAACAACAGGACAGTCACTCTTATACTCCCAGAAAGTGAATATATATATCATTTACGTGAATCACTATCCGTATTTGAAGTGTGTGTGTATATAAATATATATATACATACAAATGAGCATACAGTAATATTTCCATTTGCTATTTGCCTTGCTATGGAGGGTTTTTGTCACTTTTTTACTCACATAACTTCACATATACATACATATATAATATATATATAATATATATATAATATATATATATATATATATATATATATATATATATATATATATATATATATATGCAGTGGAAGTGTATTGTGTGTATTTACCTACACACTCACTCCACATTTCAGTAACATACATATACATCTAAATAATATTCACATATACACATTTGCTATAAATGGAATTATTACAATTTTACATTATATACACGTGCAATGAATGGAATAAACACTGTAATATAAGTTTGAAATCGCCTATCCAAGCTGCTATGCATGGCTGATCCCTTTTCTCCAGCTTCCTTGAATGTACTCTATGAGGAAGATCATGTGACCAGATGCTAGTGCACGTTTAGAGAGAGGGAGGGCAGTGCTGACAAAGGGGTGTGCCTGGGTTTGTGACATTACATGAAGGGGCAGTGCCTTAGCAAATGCTTGTTAAAATAGAATACAAGAAAATTGGTCTTTCAAAGTTGTTTTTTTAAAAACAGAAAATGCTAAAAGTATTATTTCTTACTACAGAACTGATTTATTAAAAAAACCACACATGCAGGATATTGACTGAACTGCAGCTTTAATGAGTGGGGTAACAATTATCAAATGCTGTAGGGGATAAGATACTTTTTTAGGACCCTATGGTCCTTGTTGTGTAAAGTGTGTTAGGCCGCCATTGTAGTGGCGGCGTGACACTCGCGCAAAACCTGCACTGAGGTACTAAGGCTGTCTCACAATTTAATCTGGTCTGTAACTGTTTCATACGCCCATAATATATATTTTAACTGTGCACGCAATGTCTTGTATATACTGTAATGTATACCCTGTTCATTTATGTAACTGTATTTGTAACCATGTATTATTTGTCTTAACTCTGTGCCCAGGACATACTTGAAAACGAGAGGTAACACTCAATGTATTACTTCCTGGTAAAATATTTTATATATAAATAAAATAAAAAATAAATACTAACAACGGGGAGGCGTGTCGGAGGCGTGAAATAAAAAATAAATACTAACAACGGGGAGGCGTGTCGGAGGCGTGCTCGTCACATGAGCGGTTAACCCTCATTGGCTGAACCCCGCACGTGACCCGGCCAATGCGTGGCAAAGACAAAATTATTTGTAGGGCCGGGAATTGCACGCTTGGTCATGTGCACGGTCACGTGATTAATGGCCTGCCTCAAAGAGGTACGGCCTTTTGTTCGCAGTGCGTGTGGCCTTAGGCGCATATGACGAGCTATCGCAGGAAAAGACCATTGACTTGAATGGGACTTTTCCTGCAATAGCATGTTTTCACGGGAGACCACGACTTTTAACACATTTATATTTTTGTGGGATCATTCACTAGGCAAAACAAGATGGTGGAATAAAATGAGGTCTATTCGGGTAAATCCACGTACACACAATGAAATACAAAATACAGACAGAATACACTTACTGGGGGTCTGGGGTTGAAAACTAGCTTCAACTAGGTGCAGGGCGCCTGCTTCAGCAAAGCCTTACCCTGTCCGCTCCACGTCACTGGAATAAACCTGAAACAGGTAACATTATTCCTCAGAACTAGTCCTCAGCTAGGCTAGGCTTCCCTGGCACCTTAATGCCCAGTGCTTTGCTATTGCGAGTAAAACACCTGGCATAACCTGCCGGTGCGTCACTGGACCAAGTTCCAAGGTTACCTGTAAGTCTGGAAGACAGAGATAGCTCTGATTGCGCAGCCCCTTACATAAACTTCTATGTTCTACAGTATGTCTAACATGGAACAGGAACTAGTGGCCAGTCAGAGCGTGGGGACTTTTCCCACCAGCCAATCAGCATGGGGGTGATGTCAGAGGAAGAGGCCTGCCAAGCCGACTTGAAAAACCAGGTGGGCGGGAAATATGAATTGGCCAATGAGAAACGCGCCCAAGAGCAGCATCTCCCCCCCATCCAACTCACTGCCACAGGCTGAGCAGGCTCCACAGTGTCGCAGAGAACAAAGAGTCTCCCTTGCGGGGAGCCTTGCTTCTGGACCTGTTCCTCTGCCCTTTCCCGCCCAACCAAATGGTTTTCTCACCTCTGGACATCCTTCCGCCTTTGAACTTCAATGTCTATGCAGACATGCTGGCACCTATGGGGATGCTTGGGCTGAATATTTATACATACACTATAAACCATACTTTAATAACATATAAACCTTGGGGAACCTTATATATGTGTGGGAAATGGGTCTGGGAAACCTGGGCTTGAAAACCAGGATTCTGGGGGACACTGGAGAGTTCCAGCAACGGTGAGGGAGAATTAGGGGACCACCGGTAGCTTTGTCCCCAAACTCCTGGAAACAAAATGAATACTTTCCACCCAAATATCCCACCTAAAACGTACACCAAAATCTCATGTCTCTAGGACACAGGGAACCCCAGAAGGTCCTAAACAGGTCAAGTTTTTGCTATACTTTACATGGGACTTCCATAACCCACCCTGTCCTTATGTACAGACGGGTACCCGCAAATTAAACACTATTTGCGGGTAACATAACAGTACTACCGGCTACCCCGGTCTGCAACACATTACACAGTGTAACCCTAGTGGCTCCCTAATATCCACCCTTAATCTCATGCTCCCACAGACCCTGTCTTGCAGCTATTTCCTAAGAGGGATCCTAACTATACCCGGCATCCTTAGCTGACATTCCTGCAGGGGGAAAATGGGAACAGAGATAGAGGACAATACATTAGGGCGCACAACTAGACCCAAGAGCTGACAGTTCAGCCCTTGACATACGGTTTCTAGAGGCAGCCAGCCGGGCTTCACCTTTATTAATGCAGGCTGCCAACCCCCTACTGTCACACACGCCATTTGCACTTTACATCTGCACACCTTACAGAATAAGGGCCTAAATGTGTGTTACAGCTACTTGATTTGAAACCAAAAAGAGGGAATACAAATAGGCTACATACATTTTATTAAAAGCCTAAAATAAAATAACATCTAGAGACACCCTCATTAAATATTTTTCTTTTGTGCTGAAAATATTCAATTACCATATTCCCTATATATAGCCCTGTGTGTATCTCTTCTATTTCTCCTCTTCTTACTAAGAGGAAGGATTCATGAAGGTCTGATGCAGGGTATCGCACAGCAATTTAGTGGTAACTGCCTTTGTTTAAATCCCAGCGTATGACCCTAACCAGCTCCATGCTTGTAATGCAAGATCTAAATGTTATACCCTTTAAACAACTTGTTCATTTTCGGGGCTGTATTCTTACCTGAAGCCCCATTCTATAATTGCTTTTATCAATCTACACCTACTGCTTGTCATTCTGATTACATTTGCTGCCCCCTCAGTGTACGTTTCCCAATATCTTCCTGATGCTAAACAAGCCATGTGAGGGGTAAATAGTCTCCACGCTACTGTACCTATCGCTAATGTTTCTGTGATAGATCGCTTGCCATTTAGCAGTTACCGTAAAGAACATTATTCCAAGCCTCTATTAACCTACAGCAAAATGCATTCATGCATACCCAAGGGGTAAAAACAATAAATCCAAGTGTCCATATATATATTTTTTAAACAAAAACAAAAAAACATATCCTATAAAACAAAAATTCTGCCTAGAAAAAATGTCCTTTGGCTGCCTTTTTGTGCCCCAGGAAAACAAGCTGGTAAAAGGCTTAAACAATATCAGAAACCAGAAAAAGGAACTGTGCAGAATGTTACAACTATTAAGGATGGTCTTTTCAAAATATTTCTTGGATGATATGACAGATATAACACACAAATGACTGCAATAATACAAAAACACCCTTTCATTATTTACATACTTTATTTGTTAATCTGCACCTTTATTATTGTGGTATCTGTGATTTGCAAACAGACGCGCTACGGGTTGTTTTATGCAGGTTGGCACGCCTAAGCAGAAGGGCCAGCATTGTTTATTGCACATGCAGACAGGTCTACTTAATCGAAACATCTATATTGCCATATTTACTAAGCAAGGCTAAGCTGGGGGATGGGCTTCTAATAGCCCATTCATTTGAATTGCTCACAAGATTTCATCTTAGACCCACTTAGTTAATATGGTCCTTAGTCCCTGCTCAATTAGCACCTTTCATTACATGATTGTGGCAGAATGGTCGCCCCTCTTGTCAGCGGTGGAACTACTGACTGATCAGCCGATTCAGCTGTACCAAGGCCCACGTCTTTCAGAGGCCCGTCCTCCCACACGCCGGACTGCCATTGCGGCACTTATTTTAGCAGTTCTAGAGGACGATACATCACTTTTAAAGCAGCAGAGACTTGCCTGGTGGCAAATAAAAGCCCTGGAAAATTAGTGCTGAGCCGAGAACCCTGCAGGGTCCAAATCTGCCTCATTCCTTACCCTCCCCCCCCCCACTGCTCCTCGGATGGTGTTTGGCGTATACCTGTATAGATTCCTGTTTTCTGCTACTACCTCTGGCAGTGAAATTGTTAATGTGTAACTACATGAGCAAACACGTAATGTAGTTATGAAGTATTCTGGGAAAGTGGATGAAGGCGCAGATAGGGTGACATCTCTTTGTGAAATAATGGTCTGGTGCTGAAAAGGAACGGCGAGGGAAAAGATTAGGGACACTTCCAAAAATAGACTCGCAAAGCTATGAAACCTTGGACTCATTCACTCACTATTCTTAGCCATGAATCAGGGTTTTTACCCCACTGTTTCTCATAAACAGAACCAGGGGGCTGAAGGCGTTTGACTGTCGCATCTACAGTATCAGTTGTGAAGATACAAAGCTATAAATGAAACATAACACTTTATTACAAATTATGTAAATCTGCTTCTATTAAGTGAAAAGACTGGAAAAGAATCATATTCTCACAAATACAGTACAGTAGCTACAGAGGGGGGATTCAAGTTGACATCAAAACCTGAGAATTTATCAAATGCCCTAAAATAGTTTTTACAGTATAAAGTCGAAATATTTCAAATGTGTTTACTGTATTTGCATCGTTGTTAAAGTATTTCAAGGCTAGCATTATTCTAGGACACATCACTATGAGACAAAGGGCCATTTTTATACTAAAGCCACTCTTCCAGATCTGCTAATAGGACTCCGTGGCTGTGACCAAATGCTACATTTTAAGTAAGAAACAAGTAGAAAGTCCAATTGTGATAGTGCAGAGTAACTTAATACTTCAGTATTAGGTGAGATACCTTTTTTTATTTGGACTAACAATAGATATTATAAGACAAGCTTTCAGGAGTTCTCTCTCTTCCTCAGGTCGGCAATATTGATTTACAAAGATTCCTTGAACTCACTGTGGGATCTTGGCATATATGCTTGAAAAGGTTGCAGCATGTGTTGTTGCCATACACACATGCTGCAAACATACAAGCCAAGATCCCTCCGTCAGTCACAAACATAGAACATTCAATGTCAGAGGAACATTCTGCTGCACATCCAGGAATGTGGTGTATATGATTTAATGCAGCAAATGTGACCAAGGATGCTACATTGGTGAAACCAGCCCCAAACTTCAAACCAGAACGAACCTACGTAGACACACAATAACACACTATGAAGAAGGAAGATTGGGACACCACTTCTCACAGCCCAATCATTGCATAAATGATATTGTAGTTCCAAGGCTAGGATCAGCGGTGCACAGCAACAGGGAAAAAATGGTGGAGCTCAGCACATCAGATAGGTTTAAAGCATTTTATTGAAAATTTGACGTCAGGTATATGATGGGTAACGATACAAGTATCGTTGCCCATCATATCCCTGATGTCACCCTTTCAATAACATGCTTTTAACCTATCTGTTGTGCTGAGCTCCAGCATTTCTTCCCTGTTGCTGTGCAGCGCTGATCCTCACCTTGGAACTAAAATATTGCTATTCTATGCTGGAAGCACGCCAAGAAGGAGTCAAGATCAACATTCAGTGAGTACAGTGGGGTTATCACTTCATCCACTGTATCCTGATTTATGTTCTAATTACACTCTAAGTGGTTACTCCATATAAGTAGGGTGGAGAAGAGGTCAGACCGGTCTTACAGGCCATATCTGTCCCCAATATCCATAAATCCCTACTTGGAGGAAATACTTGTTTCATCTTGTCCACTGTGCTATGAGTGATATATCTAGATATGCTATTATTGATCAGGTGGCTTCAAGGAGTTTATTCAATAAGAACGTTGTTTACATACGAGTTAATTCAATACCCTGAAAATATAATCGTTACTTGACTCACACAGGAATTTATATATACACATTTATATATACTTAATATGCTCTGTAGCACCGCTCTTGGGACTTTTGTTCTGTTTCTTTAACATTCCATAAATTATCTCAAAATCCAAATCATCAATGGAATGTTGAAAAGCACTCAAGAACAGAAAACATTCCAACTCAAAATTATGATACACTTTGACACTAAAACAAGAGGACTTAATGCTGATATAGAGTTTCTACCATATCGTTTTGCAATGTTTCTCCCTGCCTCTGTGAATTTTACAATTACCCTCCCCCCTGCATATCCACCCCCCTGCACACTGCTGATGGGTGTATGGTCCTGTGCCTCACTGTCCATTTCATCCTTTTATTGCCCCGTCTGATTATTCCTTCTCTGTATCATCTGCCTTAGATTGCGATCTTGTGTTTTTGTTTTTTTCTTACATCTGTGTTAAACTCATGGAATCTCTGTAAATCAGAATTACTGACCTGAGGAAGAGAGGAGAACTCTCGAAAGCTTGTCTTATAATATCTATCGTTAGTCCAAATGAAAATGTTATCACCTAATAATGAAGAACTCGAGTAAGAAACAAAAACTCCCAGGAAGCTTCAACAGGTCGAGAGCTACTTGATGTGATTCTACATGTCAGCGTGTCCTGCCACGGTTTGTGTACACGGACTATCTTAAGGAAGCCAATTCTCTATTTGAAGTAGATTGTAAGATCTTCGGAGCAGGGACTCCTTTTCCTAAATGTCACTTTTATGTCTGAAGCACTTCTTCCCATTATGTGTTATTTGTATTTGTTATTTCTATGATTGTCGTGTGTATTACTGCTGTGAAGCGCTATGTACATTAATGGCGCAATACACAGCGACCACAGTCTACATTCTTTCAAAACTAAAGCGGTCTCACATTTTAATCTAGTCTGTAACTGTTACATACGCCTATAATATATTATCTTTAACTGTGCATGCAATGTCTTGCATATAATGCACAGCCCTGTTCACTTATGTAACTATGTATTTGTAACCATGTATTTGTCATCATAACTCTATGCCCAGGACATACTTGAAAACGAGAGGTAACTCTCAATGTATTTAGTTCCTGGTACAACATTTTAATTAATAAATAAATATAAATTAAGACGTACATACATACTAGTAACTACAGTAGGCTTGAGTAAATGTTTCAATACTGCTGGCAACAGGATATTGGCATACTGAGTGTGTTACCATACAGGAAATGACCAGCATTCAACAGGTGCAGTGTTTGGGAGAACTGGCGAAGGATTAAGCGAAGTGCATTCCAAAAAGAAAACACTAGTTAACTATAAGCATGCATCTGATATTTGATGACAAATGGAAAGGATGCTATTCAAGTTATTAAATGTTGCATTGAAAAATAGGAACCATTTTACCTAATATAAAAATGTGCATGCAGGACTAGTATCTCATTGGCAATGATGCAGCCATTAAATCTGTTGATAAACTGCTTTATAACCAAGCTCGGCTCACTACAACTTGGAACCGCTGAGCATTCTATATTCAGTTAGATTGAGCCCAAACTAGTCTACAACAAAATAAACCTTTATTTCATATACTCATAACAATCATTAGCAATTTATACCATATTGTGTGTTTAGCCCCCCCCCCCCCCTTTCCCTATGCCTAAGGGAAATACGTGGGAAACTATGCGTGCTGTTGTACCTGTCTGCTTACAGGAGGCCTAAGCCACCGCTTTAAGGAGTCTGGGGTGAGCTCTATCTCCTTGTGCACAGCGCCTCTACCCATGAGGGATCCCAGCGCCAGCAGAATAACCCCTCACAGGAACAAATACTACAGCAATAAGCAATAACACAACACACAATATATATATATATATATATATATATATATATATATATATATATATATATATATATATATATAAATAAAGCACTGTATATACTGTGGGCTCTCCATTCATGTTAATTCACACTTATACACATACACACTCTTTCATCACTTGCTCTCAGGAACCTTTTGACACCTCCAGCCATAAAACACATCCACACGGGGAAGGACCAGCACAGATAACATTCCAATAGACACTGTTTATAATATAGCTTTTGCTTCATTTATTGTAACATCGCCGGAAGAGGAGATCAATGTATCTCGAAAGCTCGCACAAATAAAAGCATTTCGTTAGCCACAGAACGGTATCATCTATTTATTTTTTGATTATTGAAGCTCGGCTAACACGGTACTGATACCTCTACATGTATATATATATATATATAAAACAGATCTTTACTATAACAATGCTACACATATAACACAGTACCACGTGACACAGTGTAGTGCAGTGACCCCAACACGTAGTGGTTCCCCAAAAGTACTGAGGGTGCCGTGGCCCCAATAACCCCCAGTGTCCGTCCCAGCAATCCCGCCCAAATGTTAGGTAGCGCTATCCCCTGTAGATGTTGGTGCACGTTGGGTACCTGCCTGGGTACTCCAGTACCCAGGTGCTACTTGGCGCGGTGTGTTGGAGCGGGTCCCACGCAGCAGGGCCTCCAACACAATTCCCCTCTCTCCTAAGGGTCCCGATCCTCGTCGCAGTGTGAGCTCCAGCCGGAGGGTCTCACGCAATGTCTCAGGGTCCTGTGACCTGGTCCCAGGCCGCAGAGCACCGCGTGGCCGTCCGGTCACCGGCGCAGTAATAATAATTATGGGAAGAGTCCCTATCTGGGGCCTTCCCTGCATCTCTCCTCTACAGGTGTCTTGGGGCCTAACTAGGGCCTAGGGGCAAAGTCTAGGCCTAGTCCAGGAGCACTGCTACCTGGACACTACCTTCTCCCTTCACTCCTCCATCAGGACTGAAGCACGTGCTCCCCACATGCGGAGGATATCCTGTTCCTCCAACTACTCTAATCTCATTCGCTGGGACAGTCCCACGTGTGCAGTCCCTCCCTCTAAGGATTGTGGGACTTGTAGTTCCGCTGTACTTTATGCAGAGCCAAAACCAAAATGGCCACCGCACTCCTGACTGCACATGCGCGCCTCGCCACTCTGCGCATGTGAGACTAACAAGATAGCTGCCCCCACCTCCCGATCGCGTGGAGCTCCGGGCGATAGCCGGGCAGATCCCGACACCAGAGGCAGGGTAGGGGACTCGGCTTCATATTACACTAATTCTAGTCGTGTCTTCCCAGTTATACTTTTAGGCCTAAATTAGCCATGTTTCCACAAGCTGAGCAAGGAGTGTTTCTCCTCTTTTTCGATGTTTCATCTTCTATCATATTTAACATTTGTTTAGTAGTTTAAGATATAAAAATAGAAAGGATGGTGGAGCACAGCAATAATGAAATAAGGGCTGGATGCAAACGATAAAAGGATTTCATGGCCACAGATGACAATAAACGAAGGTAAAAAGCTCTAACGAGTTCCACGCTGTAAGAAGCTCTTTGTGCTCTTTGACAACGCTCTTCTTACAGCGTGAAACGCATTAGAGGTTTTTACCTTTGTGTATTTCCATCTGTGGCCATGAAATCTTTTTATCGTTTTCATCCAGCCAATATTTCATCATTGCTGTGCTCTACCATCCTTTTTATTTCGGTTTGCCTTTCAGGCAGAAGCACGCCAAGTTCCGGAACCACTGGTACCGTGAGTAGGCTTATCACAGCCAGGGAAATTCACTAACTAAATTCACAGCTCTCTGTGGTTGCTCAAGGGCCATAGCTCCATGTGAATTAATATATATATATATTGTTATGAGGTGTGTGGACATAGGTATCAGGACCGTGAGACCTTGAAGCTCCCGTCACAGGAGGCTCTGCATTTTCCCTTTACTTTTCTCTCCCCCCCCCCCCCCCCCTCTCCCATTGACGGGCTTTATTCAAACACCGTACAGGACTGGTTCTCAGATGTTTAATGGTAATACGCAGGAAAACATTTGCCTTTATTAATCTCTCAAAATAGTTCCATTCAATCGGGGTTTATATATTTACAGTCTTGCAAGTTGTGTAGGTGATCATCCTTCTGAAGGTTTTTGATTGCACCATCAGGGATCTACGTTTCTCACCACGCTACTCTATGGTTTAACTTAACTGTTTCAGTGCCAGGCAACTGGTAGCACCAGAGTCCGACCGGACCCCCGGCACTTCCGCTCTGTCGGATCACCCCTAGAAAACGAGTTGTTGTCCATGACATGCCCGGTACATCAGAAGGGCATAAATGTATACATTTTATTCCCAAATTTCACTGACAACTTTACAACCTAGTGCACGGTCAGCATTATTTTCACTGCCTCCAAAAGGTATTTTCACTGCCTCTTCTATATATCACTCACACTTAGCCCAAAAATAACAACACAGTATAAAGTTTAAAATTAAGCAAGTGAATTAAGTGAATTTAGCAAGCAGACCAGCATACCAGACTTTTTGTTTAATTAAAATACTTCCATAATCCATCTTGCAAACAACAGCAGTAACTACTGTTTTAAAGCAGTGTTTTTCAACAGGGGTTCCTATTAACCATTGGCTTCCCTAAAAGAGGGTTCCCTGCAATTTTCAGGTCATTTGAAAATTGTTCCGAATATAGAAGAATTTACAATGCATCTGATCTCAGACACTATTAGAGGGAGTCTGGGTTTCAGACAATGCATCTGATCTCAGCCGCACTATTAGAAAGGTTTGGGGTTCAAAACAATGCATCTGACCTCAGACAAGTTATTAGAGAGGGTTGGGGTTCCTTACAATGCATCTGATCTCAGACGCGATATTTGAGAGGTTTGAGGTTCCATACAATATATCTGATCCCAGACACGATATTTGAGAGGATTGGGGTTCCTTACAATGCATCTGATCTCAGAGGCGCTATTAGAGGAGGTTTGGGTTGCTTACCATGCATCAGATCTCAGACACAATATTAGAGAGGATTGTGGTTCTTTACAATGCATCTGATCTCAGACACAATATATTAGAGAGGATTGTGGTTCTTTACAATGCATCTGATCACAGACACAATATTAGAGAGGATTGGGGTTCCGCAGAATTTCACAATATAATTGGGAATTATATAACGAAAAAAAGTTGGAAACCACTGGTTTAAAGGATGGATTTCAATTTTGCATGTCTGTTGTGTCTCTTTAATTCACCTATTTAGTAAACTGCAGTGGTTTCTGACTTGAAACCCCTTGGTTAGGGGTATATTTCCAATGCGGTGCTAGTATAATGCACCATATGGGGATTTGTCTGGAGCTTGGCATTTTTACCTTCTTTGCTTTTGTTTTTATCTGAAGTAGTATAGCTCACTCACCAGGCCAGGGGAATAGGTGGATTCCCTCTTATTGGGTTATCCACATTATTCGCTTTGTTTCCTGGAAGATAGTATCTGTCTGGGCTGCTCCTCCTGTGAATCGTGCACTGTGCCTGTAAATAGGTATCCCGGTATCCACAGTCTTACCCCGGGATCCGCTGCACGGACCGGAAAGATTCTCGGTCGTTGCGACCACCTGGTGCTGTGACAGTACCTCTCCTGACGCTGGCTTCTGTCAGACAGCCTCACAGCCGTCCCGCTGTCGGCTTGAGCTCTTTCACTTCAGGTCTCCTTCAGCAACCGCAAGCGTTCTTATCAGGCTAAAGTGCCTAAGTATTTAACAACTTAAAGACCAAGAAGCCATCAAAACATTTTGGAATTGAAAATTGTTCCGATTTTCCATATGCAAGAATATTGCTGTTTTTCATCAGTCTTTTGGATTTTTTTCTGGGCTTTAGTTGTTTATGCATAATTTTTAATATTTCTGAATTTGCGTCACTTGTTGCTGGGATTTCAAAGGAGCAGGAGGGCGGCAGAAAGGAGGCGGCTGCCACAGGAAAGGAATATACTTCACTGGAAACTTTTTTGGCAAGGTAACGGAACTCACGGTGTAAGATACCATGTATGCCTGCCACAATGTATAGCTGTGAGTGTTACAACTAGCGGTTAAAACCATATCAGACATATTGTTAGTGCACTAATCCAGCATGTTATCCGATACCCCTTATCTGGATTTTTGTATATGTTTCTTTTTTAACTGACCATAGCATTTGCCTAGGTGTATATACCACTGGATATATGCTACTTCTCTAGAGTTTGAGACATTGCACAACAATAGCAGCGTTATTAGCTGCAACAACTGTATCCGAGTACATCATACATTCAAAGACCGTTTGCAAAGATTGTAAGCGAGCTAATTTCTATGTTGGCACTTGTTCACAGCTACATCAGGTCTCGCTTACTGGCAGAGGCTGACTAAGCACCAGGTGGGATCATCCTGAGCACTCGTTAATATTTAACCATTTAACTGAAGTCCTAAGGTTGCAATTTATGAGGTTAGTGGTTGAGAACAGCACATATACTGATAGCCTCAGCAGCAGGATTATACTTCACAGGAGATCTTGGTAACGGAACTCAGTACAATAAGATACCATTTAAGCCTGTTAATATGTACAGCTCTGAGTGTTCCAATTAATTACCATCTCATGTGGCCAGAAGTTAATATAACTCATCATAACTTTAATGGAATGTGCTACCATGGGTACATGTATCAGTTCTGTTATTGACGAGCAATTATTATGACCCAGATCATAACTTGTCTGAATTTTGCTCAACATCTACTGATATACTAAGGTCCTTTATTTAAACAGGCACAGTCAAATCAGTACCATTGATCTACTCTGACTATGAAGTCATTGTTCTCTCAAGGAGTGGAATACGGCACCACCCCACCAGCATATCCCATCCAGTGGACACCATCATCTGGTATTTAGTTTGGACTCATGTGAGTTAGTAGTCTGTCCTTATTTGCACACTATTTTAATTAGATTTCATTAAAGATTAATTTTAATCCTACCAATTTACACACTAAGGGCCTCATTCAGAAAGCGTCGATAAGGCCCTTATCGAGCACTTGTCGGCCAAAATGGCTACTCGTATTCAGTAAGCCTTGATAAGTGCTCGATAACGGCCTGTATCGCAGCAAAATTTTATGACCAAAAGAAACTCGCCAATTGAGCGGCGATCAGCCGCTTATCGACCATTTTCGGAAGGATCATAAACTCGCGCGATTCTAGTATCCGCGAGTCGGTTGTCGCGGCCTATCTTCTCCCCAAATCCAATTCACCTCACAATTTAGGTCAATTGGTGGGGAGATGCTTCGATGAGCTGCGATGTGTCGGGACTTAGAAAAAATCAGGCCCTTTTCCTGCCTCGGATTGATGCCGCGTTTGTTTCAGGTCCAGGGACCCCTTGCTTCCCGAGAACCAGGCACCTTTATGGGGTGCCGGTATCCCTCTGCATTGAAATGTCCCGCGCCACATGACCGGGACATTTCCTTGCATAGGAGATACCGGCACCCCATAAAGGTGCCTGGTTCTCGGGAAGCAAGGGGTCCCTGGACCTGAAACCAACGGTTCAGCTCCGGAGACCCCCTGCACATCTACACTATGAAAGAAATTTATATTAAAATAAATAATTTTCAGGCGACATTTCCCCTGTGAGAGGCGGCTCTCTCAGAGCCGCTCTCTCTGCAGCAGAAATTAATCGCCATTTTAGGCCTTTTCAGAGGCTCGATGCTCTCGCTGGCAGCAACTCGCCCGTTTTGGGAATTTTGCTATCACAGGTAATCGAGCCTTTCTGAATTCTGAACACCCAAAAACGTCATTTTAAATGCCCTGGCGATAATTTTTATCAACCTTCTCTGAATGAGGCCCTAAAGGTTTTTGAGTGCTAATCTAGCTGAGTTCTTTCTTTTCTGTGTTTACTATTAGTATATTTCTCAGCACAGCACCCCTACCTATTTACTACTAATAACCAATATGGCAATTAGCTGAGCAGGGGTATAATCTTTCCCTACCCTCCCATCCTCCCCATCCCCCCTCTTTCCCACTAGGTGAATCCCTGTACTGTGCAGCCTAGAGCTGATCTGCATGGTAACCTTTATGCTCAAATGAGATTTATGAGGTGCAACCATTTTGGTATTATTATATGGAAGTCGGTAAAACAGATGGAAATGCAATTAGCTTTAATACAAACCACCTCATTAAACATCTTTTCCATAGAATATGAGAAATATTTCCAAGCTCTGATCCCAAATGTTCAGTTAAAACAGCATGAAGTGTTGGCAAAGGACTTCAATCTAACAAAGCCCTTCTAGTATCTGTGCAGTATCTCTGGAGAGACAAGAACTACTGTTGTGTAATGTCATAATATAATTCAGTTTATGATTACTGAAGCACTTAGAGGATTTTTGAAGTCCTTACTTCAAGTCACACCTTTATAGCGTCTATGTGTAAAAGCATGGACCTAAATGAATGCACAGAGTGTCTTATTCATTTGGTACCCTTTAACATGAATGTATCAAGGTACTTTTGCTCATATTTGTGCTATGTGCATTAGATTGTGTTTTGGGGAGTGTCAGTAATTGGAATTTTGCATTACGTTCTTCTTCCCTTTCTTCAACACTAAAATATCTGTGCCGGGTGTAACGTGGAGTAGACCTGTGGTTATTTAGCGAAGTGGTTTATAGCACTATAAATGCCTTTATAGCTTGATATTGCACGTGTTGCTATTCACAAAGCTCAGATAACAGGGCAATATCACACTGAAACTACTTTTTATAGTGCTATAACACTCTGGCTAAAAGAAGCCATACGATATACTAAAACATGCCTGAAATCGCATTTTTTTGCCTGAAACTGCTATTCACTAAGCAGTGATAAAAGTATCGTATTATAAAAACGTACAATATTTGGCCCATTAAAATAAAACCAGCCAGCATAAAGTAAATAAAAGATCTACTTACCCCTGCAGGATGAAGGCCGTCCTCATCACCGTCCTTGTCCTCCATGGGCTGCAACATTACAATAGTAAACAAACTAATGGCCACTAACCCCTTAATCACCTTAGCGGTTAGTAACCGCTATAGTAATTAAGGGGTTAACCCCCCTCCTCCGCTACCCATCCAGGAGGCCTAACCACCATTCCCCGGGCAACTACACCCACCCTCGCTACCCATTGATTGGCACAGTGGTAAACCATGGCCATAATACGGTCATGGTTTGCTACTATAGCAATGAATGGGCAAACTATATTAAAAAAAACAGCAACTACAAAAAACACATTAAGTTAAAAAAATATATTAGAAATGCCAATAAACCAATTGATTGGCACAGTGGTACACAATGCACATATAATATGGGCATGGTTTGCCACTATGGCAGTCAATGAGCAACCTAAAAAAAAAACAAGCACCAAAAATACAATACATTAGAATTAAATAAAAACAAGCATTTGGAAACATATGCATTGCTTGTCACTGTGTATATCTATACCCTTAAAAGGGCATTGATAAGATCATTCGCAGTCAATGAGCAACCTAAAAAAAGAATACAACAAAAAATACAATACATTGCAATTAAATAAAAAACAACATTTGCCTAAAAATGTATTGCTTGTCACTGTGTTTATCTATACCCCGAAAGGGACATTGATAAACACATTGACATACGGAGACACATTCATATACAGTGCAGTCTTGAGAGCGGGCTGGGCTCGTCTCGGGGGGGAGAGCGGGCTCGGCTCGGGGAGGGAGAGCGGGCTCGGCTCGGGGAGGGAGAGCGGGCTCATCTCGGGGGGGAGAGCGGGCTCGGCTCGGGGAGGGAGAGCGGGCTCGGCTCGGGGAGGGAGAGCGGGCTCGGGGAGGGAGAGCGGGCTCGGCTCGGGGAGGGAGAGCGCGCTCGGGGAGGGAGAGCGGGCTCGGGGAGGGAGAGCGGGCTCGGGGAGGGAGAGCGGGCTCGGGGAGGGAGAGCGCGCTCCGCTCGGGGAGGGAGAGCGCGCTCAGCTCGGGGAGGGAGAGCGGGCTCGGGGAGGGAGAGCGGGCTCGGGGAGGGAGAGCGGGCTCGGCTCGGGAAGGGAGAGCGGGCTCGGGGAGGGAGAGCGGACTCGGCTCGGGGAGGGAGAGCGGACTCGGGGGAGGGAGGAGGGGGAAAGCCGGCGCCGCCGCGGGCCGCACAGTGAGTGCGGGCCGCATGTTGTGCAGGCCTGAGCTATACCCTCACAAAAGGCTGTACTTAACATAGCAACATGCAGCACACCAGTTCCATAACAGCCAGCCTTCTAGGAACATCTATGCAAACATTAAATGTCATGGGTCTTCTACCGTTCATGTGAAATCACAAAAAACAAATTGGAAGGGACAGTAACTTTAAATCATTATGTACAGTAGATGCTTCAGTTACGCTTCACTGATCACTGATTCCTACAAAATAGTCATTTTGCAAGAGTGCTATGAAAATGTTATTCTGTATTTAAATGGCATTGTTCAAAACATCTCAGTCTTCTGACAGCGATGTGTATCCAAAGCACAATATATTCAGTACAGAAAGATGACAAAAGTCAGTGGTTCAGTAATTACTTAGCAGATACCTCTAACTCTATAGATTTTAGACATACTGTATACACCATATTCAGGGGCGCAGACAGCTTTCCCAGGGCCCAGGACTAAAGTTTCCACTGGGACCCCCCACAAACGTGTCGGTGGCCTTGCGAGTACCCCCCCCCCCCGGTTTCTCTTACACTCCCCCCTTCGCACAAACCTCCTCGCTCTCAACCCCGTCACCCTTTCCTTCCCCCCTCTCTCTTACACCCCCACCTCTCCAAACCTTTCCCTCCCCCATGTATTTCTCCCCCCTCCTCACACTCAATAACCCCCCTGCCCAATACACATGCACACACACACACACACAATAAGCCCCCCTCCCCAAACACACACACACACACACACACACACAATAAGCCCCCCTCCAAACACACACACACACACACACACACAATAAGCCCCCCTCCCCAAACACACACACAAACAAGCCACCCTCCCCAAACACACTGTGGCAAAAGCTCCCTTTGTGTAGCGCTGCCATTTGCCCAGGCTCTTCACGACAGTCTTCTAGGGTTTCATTTGTAGAAAAGGTGGACAAACACGTGTATACACACAAGGGGCACCTAGCCCTCAACCTTCAGCGGTTTATTTTTCCATTAGTGACACTAAATATTTTAAACACAATTACTTTAAGAAACAAAAGAAATCATAAAAACAAATATCTACTCCTGTCAGGAGTCTAACTCACATGCATAACCCTATCTGTAATGTTGGCTGGGTAAGTCAGTTACCAACTTTAAATAAAACACAGATATAACATTGAATCCTTAACTGTCAGATGGGGACAGCGTCCCAATAGATCCTTTAGATGCTGCAACATGTGGTGGGGGGGGCTATCTACCCCAAACGGGATCCTGGGGAGCAGCTTCCTCCCAGCCTCCAGGCTCTAAGGCTGCGGCCCCGCTGGTGCTGACCACGCTCAAGCTTGAGAGCGGTGACGTCACCAACTCTCTAAGGCCTGGGACATAGTGAGTTTTAAGCTCGCTGAGGCGGGCTCAGCCGCGCTGAGCAGATGCACAAAGCCCTTGCATCTGTCTTCAGCGCGGCTATAGTTTCTCCCTCCGCATGCACGCTGATGTGTGCGGAGGCTGAGAAACTTTGCAGAGACAGGCAGTTTTGAAATGTGCCGCTCGGAGAAGCGGAGGAGCGGTCACGTGACCGCTCCCATCCAATGGGAGCGGGGGACTATCCCCCCGCTCCCGCTCCGACCTCCTGGCACGCCTCCGCTCCGCCCCGCCTCTGCCCCCACCCCGCCCCCAGAGCGCGCTCACTGCCTCGCCTGCAAGGACAGGGAAAAGCCCCATTTTCAGCAGGCGAGGCAGAGCAGGAGCGCGCCTCAGTGCGCTTATAACACACTATGTCCCAGGCCTAAGAATGAGCGCCAGGTGTCCTGTCTATTTTGAAAGCACGGGAGGGGGGGGGCGTTGCGGGCAAGTTGAGTGCACTTGAAAGTCAATTTTTTTTTGTTTTTCAAGCGCCAAGCTAGGGTGAGGGTGCGCGCTCGCACCGCGTGAATGGGGACTTCCACATATAGACATATGTAAGTAAAACCGGCAAGCACCGTGCGCTCAACACGCTCAGCGCCAGTGGGGATGCAGCCTAAGAGAGTGAAGCAACTGCAATATATTCCTGTTCCTCAATGAGGAGAGCAGGTGAGTGAAAACCAGAACCCCTGTAAACTCTGGCCTGGAGTTTCCATCCCAGTCTCAGCAAATGTGAAACTGTGGAGTATCACACACACACACCCACCACACACACACACACACACACACACACACACACACACACACACACACACACACACACACACACACACTAATAAGCCTCCCTTCCCAAACACACACACACACACACACACACACACACACACACACACAAATAAGAACCCCACAGCACACAAATAAGCCCCACACCCCAAACACCCAAACAAGCCCCCTCTCCCCTTGGGGAGGGTAAGGGGTCTTGGAGGGTGGTATAAGGGGAGCCTGGTAGCTTACCTGGGGCGCTTGGATGGGCCTGTTGGAGCAGTATGGCCAGCAAAAGGCAGAGCCCAGCAGGCCCACAGAGGCCCGCCAAAGGGGCTGGGGAAGGGAGGGATCGATGGGCAGTGTCGAGCAAAGGGGAGGACCCTTCCGTCCTGCAGGAGGGAAGGGGGGTGGGTGGGCAGCAAAGGGGAGGGCCTGTCTTTCCTTTACAGAGAGAACTAGAGAGCGCCAGTGGGGATGCAGCCTAAGAGAGTGAAGCAACTGCAATATATTCCTGTTCCTCAATGAGGAGAGCAGGTGAGTGAAAACCAGAACCCCTGTAAACTCTGGCCTGGAGTTTCCATCCCAGTCTCAGCAAATGTGAAACTGTGGAGTATCACACACACACACCCACACACACACACACACACACACACACACACACACACCACACACACACACACACACACACACACACACACACACACACACACACACACACACACACACACACACACACACACACTAATAAGCCTCCCTTCCCAAACACACACACACACACACAAATAAGAACCCCACAGCACACAAATAAGCCCCACACCCCTTGGGGAGGGTAAGGGGTCTTGGAGGGTGGTATAAGGGGAGCCTGGTAGTTTACCTGGGGCGCTTGGATGGGCCTGTTGGAGCAGTATGGCCAGCAAAAGGCAGAGCCCAGCAGGCCCACAGAGGCCCGCCAAAGGGGCTGGGGAAGGGAGGGATCGATGGGCAGTGTCGAGCAAAGGGGAGGACCCTTCCGTCCTGCAGGAGGGAAGGGGGGTGGGTGGGCAGCAAAGGGGAGGACCCTTCCGTCCTGCAGGAGGGAAGGGGGGTGGGTGGGCAGCAGCCAGAAAAGGGGAGGGCCTGTCTTTCCTTTACAGAGAGAACTATAGGGTTTCCGGCAGGGAGCCTCTTGACTGGCCGGGCCCGGGACAGCAGTCCAGGCTGTCCCCCCCTATCAGCAGTCCTGACCCCATATATAAAATGTGAAATAAATATATCTAGTGTATGACCGGTTTAACGTTTCAATACATTATGGATTTGACAGAGCGCTTTGGCGTGAAACGCGTCAGAGGATTCGCCAGGACTACACTACTATGCTCCAATAAATTTTTCTTAGTCACAATTTCCGCCTTTGCATTTTTTATGTTGGCGGTGCACCGTTTCTTTCTCCTGTGGGAGGAGTATCATCAAAATGTAAGTGGGACTTCACCTACGTGGGTGAAAAGTTCTAATGTAACAAGTGAATAACAATTAAAAAAACCACAATACAAACATAAGTAATTGTATTACCAATGCACTTGTTCATACATTTACCTATCGGTGATTATTATTATAATATTTTTTTTGTTTTTACGCGTGTTGTGTATATCTCCTTATGGGAACTAATAACATTACATTAACCAATAGGCAGCAAAACCATTGCTTCCCATACCAAAAAAATATTGTGTGTGCTGAGCACGCGCATTGTAAGTGAAACTTCTTTGTTTTGTCACTGGTTTGTCACAGAAATTGTATTTGTGATGGTGATGATTTTAATTCAATGAAAGAGGTTTGAGAGTCTAATTTATTTTTGTGTTGAAATTTCCATACTATCACTTGGAATACATGATATAATTGACTTATAATAACTAAAGTAAGATACATATATTTTGTATTGTAAAGTATCTAAATGTCGTCACTCTCAAGTTTTTAATTCAATGTAAATCATGAAAATTAAAACACAATTTCAGTGACAAAACGCAAAGAAGTTTGACTTAGAACGCGCGTGTTCAGCTCACACCCTCTGTTTTTTTAAATTATAATCATAACAGTGACTATATTATATTAATGTATATACAATTCATGTGTTACATGTTTAAACACTTTGCTTCTTTTCCACATCTTGTTTTTTTTTATAATAAATGATAGATTTTTGCTATTTTGCACTTCTATATTTATACTCACTGGGATTTCCTCTAATAAGTGTTCCTTTTGTTTGTTTGTGTATGTGTACACAGACCGTGTATTTGTGTCTCCGCCTCTGCGCCGTGGCGTTGACCGCCTATGCGTATGCGCACTCGCCGACTACCGCTTTTGCACATGCGCATTCGCCGACTACCACACTCGGGAACGGCTGCTTCTGCACATGCGCGACCATCACAGCCCATTACGTCACTTCCGTTACACATTTTCGTTACCATCAACGGGATTTGTCCCATCAAAATTCACTAGATGCCACCAAAGCAGTGTCACTTAAAAAAACACAAACAAGCAGTTATCTCCAGAAGCGTTACAGCTAGAATAGGCATGACTTCAGTGCAGAAAGCATAGAAAACCATTTAAAAGATTTAAGCCGAACAACTATTGACTTTAAATGAAACATCAGCAGCTTTCTGAGCGCTTCGCTCTGATTTTTACCTCCAGCCTGAGATGCACAGCTACATATGCAAGGTATCTGGAACTCGTTTAGGATGCGTGTGAAGGTCGTTTTCTATGCAGCTGTTTGTTCTCCAGTGTTCCTTTAATTTATACGTATCCTCTAACTTAATTGTAAACACAATTTGTGATTGTTGTTCACTGTAGGAACCTTCAGCTTACAAAATAATTTGAGATTGTGTTTTGCAATGTTCAACTTCCTCCACGATGAAAAATAATAGGGCATTTGTGGACAACTCTCGCTGTTATTATGCTCTACATCAGGGGTGCGCAAAGTGGGGGGGCGTAAGATTTTAAAGTAAATGCCGGGAGATCGCTTGAGGCTTCTGAAATGTCTCCTGCCTTGTTTTCGGCGACAGATCGCCATGGCAACGCAGCGGCAAATGATGCTGCGGGGTCACGTGACGTCACGTTGCCATGGCAGTTTGACGTAAACGTGACGTCACCCCGTGGCGTCATTTGACACCGAAGACAAGGAAGGAGGGGGACGCGAGTCGGTGAGGAGAGTGTGAGCCGCTGAGAAGAGCAGGCAGGGGGGGTGTGCAGGGGGAAAAGTTTGTGCACCCCTGCTCTACAATATGGGATAAATCAGCAAATAGCACCAGATATTTGAGAAAAACAAATTTATCGCTTCCATGTTGCTGGTGCTGCATTTTTCCAGCAGTTCTGGAGTCTGGTAACTTACTCCAGAGCAGGAGTGGCCAATTCCAGTCCTCAAGGGCCACCTACAGCTGAGGTATTAAGGATATCCCTGCTTCAGCCACAGGTGGCTCAATCGTTCTGATTGAGCCACTTGTGTTGAAGCAAGGATATCCTTAAAACCTGACCAGTTGGTGACCTTTGAGGACTGGAGTTGGCCACTCCTGCTCCAAAGGGTACTGGTATGCCACATAATTATTCCTCTATTCAGCCTATTGTGCGCCCAACCTTCGATAGCCGGGTATAGGCATAGCACTTAAGTGTTCATATTTTAAAGTGAATATTTTTAAGTGTGGTAAGTTATACAGGAGTTATATTTGGGACAACTTACATTTTATTACACTGTACGTATCTTACTTATACATCATGCAATGAAGAACTTCAGTTGTTGTTATATGGAACTAATTGCATTTTCTCTTCATTCTCAGGTATGAACCTCAATTGAATCATCGGTTAAACCCTGTGGACTGATTTATCCCCCCATTTCATGACCTGTCTATCTGGTATGTTTTACCTCAAATTCCTCTTCAACAAATTGTCCAGTCTGTAATGGGCAATTAGGCTGTTTTATTGGGGGATCACATGCACGGCTAGTGGAGGAGAGTGGAGGAGGAGAGTGGAGGAGGAGAGTGGAGGAGGAGAGTGGAGGAGGAGAGTGGAGGAGGAAGGAGCTCCGGCACTTATTTAGCAGCTGGTTCAGCATTCTGGCAGTTTCGCATCCACTTTGCCTCCTTCCCATGCCCTACCTGGGGAACATGGATGCGGAGCCTCTCAGTGACCCACCCAGCACCAGAGGGGGGCCGCCAGAGAGTGGTCTGAACTCAGAAGTTAGGCTCGATCAGGCCCAATTTCCGGTATCGGCCTCCTGGGTCAGTCTTCCCATATCACTGGCTGGGCACTGAAAAGGTGTGTGTATGAGTGTAAAAAACGGTCGGGGAGGGGGTGTATGAGAGTAAAAATTGGATTGGGTGTATGAGAGTAAAAATTGGATTGGGTGTATGAGAGTAAGAATTGGATTGGGTGTATGAGAGTAAAAATAGAGGGGTGTATGAGAGTACAAATGGAGGAGAGAGGGGTGAGAGAGGAAGGTGAGGGAGTAAAAGAAGAGGGAGGGGAGTGAGAGAAAGTAAAAAAGAGGAGGGGAGGAGGGAGGAGGAGAGAGTAAAAGAGGGGAGCATTTGTAATCTTGAAATATTCTGTTTACTGTATTGTGTTTATTTTATTGTACTAAGGAACTGAAAACAATATTTTTTTTTTCAATTGACGTGTTTAAGATGGTGTTGTGGGGAAAAAGAGTTCCTGCACTATTTTTTCAGGACTTGAACACTGGACGTGTGATTATTTTGCAGTATAAGTTTAAACTTACAGTAGTTTGGGGAAATAATACCCGTGGTTGGCATAGCACTTAAGTGTTAATATTTTTAAGTGAATATTTTTAAGTACCTGGAGTTACAGGCTGTCCTCGGTTATCGAACACAATGCGTTACTCAAAATGGCGTTGGATAGTGAAACGTCTTAAAGCGAAACACGTTTTCCCATTGGAACACTGTTTAAATGGAAAGTTCCGTTCCTGAAGGCATTTTTAACACTAAAATACACCAAATATTTTACGCAGGCAATAAGATATGCAGCACACACATAAATGATATAGTGTATATACTGTATTATATATATATAATATAACATAATATTTAATATAATAATATATTATATAGTATAATATAATATTATATAATATATATATGATATACACATAAACAACTTTGCAAAGAGTTGTAAAAGCGTTGGATAAGCCGTTTTGGCGTTGTAAAAATGAACATAGGTATGCATTGCACAGCGTTGGATAAGCCATTTGTTGTAAAACGAAGCGTTGTAAAACGAGGACTGCCTGTATACAGGTTGTGGACAAGAGGTGGACTTGAATCTGCCGGAAACCATTCAGTTACTTCCCCTACATGAGGATATTACAGCTTTCTGTGACCTCCCTTCTCTACACTAATATTTTACACTTGTTAATCTGCACCACTACCCTCCCCCACTTTCATCTACCACAGTATACAGTATCTCTGGGGTCTGGAACCCGTGGCTCACGAGCCACATGTGGCTCTTTGAGTAAATACATGTAGCTCTGTCCTGGGGTGCGGCCGGCCGTCGCTGGAAGTTGTGCCCAGACAGAGGTCATGCCAGACTTCTGCATTCCGGCTGGTGGGACGGGGCTCACTCTTCATCCAATCCATCCCTCCCCTCTTACCTTGTCCGTGTGGGGGACTGGAAGCTGGTCCCACTCGGAAGTCGGGTCCAACAAGATGTATTTTATCTCCCCAAGTATTTTTTTTCTTCTTTCGCTAATTCTAATTGTGTGTGTGTGTGTGTACAGTATATGCATGTAGGGCCAGGTTTGGGAGGAAGTATGAGGAGCTCTGTTTTAGCCATGTTGAGTTTAAGGCGGCGAAGGGCCATCCAGGATGATATAGCAGGGAGACATTCAGAAACTTTGGTTTGTACAGCAGGTGTAAGGTCGGGTGTTGAAAAGTGAATTTGTGTGTCGTCAGCATAGAGGTGATATTTAAACCCAAAAGATGTTATTAGGTCACCTAGAGAGTGTACAGAGAAAAGAGAAGAGGTCCCAGGACAGAGCCCTGGGGTACCCCCACAGAGAGATCAATAGAGGAGGAGGAGGTGTTAGCAGAAGACACACTGAAAGTACGATGGAAGAGGTAGGATGAGATCCAGGATAGAGCTTTGTTCCGAATACCAAGAGTATGGAGAATATGAAGGAGAAGAGGGTGGTCCACGGTGTCAAATGCTGCACTCACTTCTGCCATCTACCGCCTCTCCCTCTCCCTAGAAGTCTTCTTCTCGCCTCCTGTCCCTATCCTTCCTCCTTCTCTTACTGTGGCTGCAGGAGACATTTCTCCAAACCCTGGCCCCTGCCATATCCCACTTTGATTGCCAACCCTCTCATCTGTAATATCTAAAAGCTCCAACCAGATATCTATTCCCTGCTCACTCCCTGCTTCTCTCCCTTTGTCATGTGCTCTCTGGAATGCTCACGCTCTCTCTAACAAAACACTAGCTGTCCAGGACCTGTTCTTCTCTCACTCTCTTCACCTCTTTGCACTGAAACGTACACAAACAAAATTGTACACAAGGTTCTTATTACTGCTTTCCTCACTGAACAGGGAAATGGATGTTTTTCAAAGATTTTAAGAAAACAAGTGTAAAATGCGTGACCATTCCCTCTGCATTTTTCCAAAGCAGATATCG
Organism: Ascaphus truei; assembly: GCF_040206685.1. Taxonomy (NCBI): domain Eukaryota; kingdom Metazoa; phylum Chordata; class Amphibia; order Anura; family Ascaphidae; genus Ascaphus; species Ascaphus truei. The sequence goes on from NC_134484.1 coordinate 185,517,902, forward strand.
ACCTTAATGCCAAACCACAGAAATGAATCCGACTGGTTGCATGATATTTATTTTTAGACTTTTGAATCTGTGCTTCTCCAGATTTGTAGCATGAAATGAGTAACTTGATGTGCCTTCTTCAAAATGACTTGTATTAATATTGCTTGAATGCATAGCCATAGCGCTGTATACACAGAGGAATATGAGAAACAAAGGGTCAGAGTTAGTGTTGCTCTGTGACTGGGAATAAGCAAACCAAACACTAACTTCAGCATAAAAGTTTCAATTGTGGCTGTATCGTTTTTATGTTCTATCTAGGGATCATGCGTATGCAGCTTACACTCTTCTTCTTCTATTGAGCATAGAATTACCAATTCTTCACATTCCAGCAAAGAGGTTTTAACAACTGAAATGCGATGTGTTGTAAATACTGCACCTTTATAAAAATTACATTTGATTTACAGTAGATTACCAATTACATTGTTATGTTTTAACAACTGTGTTCTTTTCAGTATGGCCTTAGCTAAAGCAGTATAGCCCCCAATGGTATTGGATATGTAGCCAGGTCCCCCTCTTACCTCCGGGCTGCGTGATGGGAACGGCTGTGAGGTTGCGCGGTGCAGGGAACCGGCGAGCGGGTCGTCGGTGTTCCGTCGAGGGCGCCGCCATCTTTTTTATACAGCGCATGCGCAGTAGCAGCTCGCGCAGTAGCAGAGGATACTCAGAGTAGCGGTGGCCATCTTGGTACACCTTGCGCATACGCAGTACAGTGCAAGCAGCGGCCATTACACCCACAGTTCCGCAAGGGAACTACAAGTCCCAGCAGCTCCTGGGGCTGCACACCACATGGCCCACAGCAGCCAATAGGGCTCCCAGAATCCCCCTGCACAAGACTGATACATTGGGCGCGCTCAGCAGGACCACGCCAGTCGGAAGAGGGAGCTGGATCCAGCAGGTAGTGTCTCAGAGCAGTGGCTTTGAGACTAGGCCTAGAATATCCCCCCCTTGGGCCCCAGCTAGGCCCCGGACTCACAGTAGCTTGTGATTGCTGCAGGAAAGACCCCCTTAGCTAGGGACGCTTCCCCATTTTACCGTCTAGTACCAGGGACACAGTGAGGACGCCGCACAGTGATTGCCACCTGTGGTCTGGGACCAGACCACCTCTGTCGTAAGAGACTCTGTATGGTGATATTATACAGGCCGCAATTCACCCCACGTGTAGGCAGACGCTATCGTGGATGATGTCGCTGGATCGGCGGATCCCTGTTGCTAAGTCGGCCGCAGCGAGTACTGGAGTACTCGGCAGGTACCTCACCTAAGTGCATCAACACTCCACGGTATAGCGCTATCTCCTACACTTTTGGGTGGGCTCTGACTTTGGGGGAAAACGACATCAAGGTATTGGTGCCAAGCACCCTATGTACTTTGGAGGACACTCACTGGTGGTATCAGTTTGGAGCATTGTTATACTGTGGGGTACAGGGAACTGTGGTCTGCGTTCAGTAAAGGTTGTTATTACTTTATATATCTGACTGTGTATTATTGTTATTGTTCCTGTAAGGGGCCTATCCCACCACATGGGGATCCCTTACAGGTGGAGGCGCCCAGAGACGAAATAGAATCACCCAGGCTCCCAGTGGCGGAGGATCAGGCCTCCTGGTTGCCGACAGGTAATAGCAGTATTGGTAGTTCCTTCCCTGGTACGGGGGAACAAGGGCTACATATATAAACATACAGTGTGTATTGCTTTCCAAGGATTCAGACCCACTGCGCAATATACACTGGAGTTGGAATACAGTACAATCCTATCAGAAAAATTGTTCCACTTGAAAAATGACTAGTGTTGCACTGCATATTAATAACTATTCATGTGGAAAACAAGAGAAACAGAAATGTGCAAAGTGCTTCATAGCGTAAAACCTTTTATAGAAAAAAGTCCCGGTACTGTAAGTGTACAGATACGAATTACACCCACAATAAAAACAACATATAATTGCTCATGTGAAATACATGTGCTGCCTCCGACTTGGAAAGATACTCCTCTGTCTCTGACCACAATATACACTGACACAGAGTATAACCTGACCGCGCTATACACTGCCGCAGCGTATAACCTGACCACACTATACACTGACACAGAGTATAACCTGACCGCACAGTACACTGATGCAGAGTATAACCTGCGCACACTACACACTGACACAGAGTATAACCTGACCGCACAGTACACTGACACATAGTATAACCTGACCGCACAGTACACTGACGCCGAGTAGAAGTGGGAGGGGGGGAGAGAGGGTGATACATGGCTGAGAGAATGGGTGGCAGGGGGAGAGCTAAAAGGGGGGAGTGGGTGACAGATGAGGCAGTAGGTGATAGGAGTGCTCTTACTTGTGGAGCTCTCACTCCCACGCTGCTGCTTCTATATAAAGGTTTTAGAGTGGGCCCTTCCTGGCTCCACGTATGTCTTCCAGCACCGCACAGAAAATAATGAATCTGTCCATTAGAAGGGGTTAAATAAATATCTGTGTAATGCTGCTGCCTATAAATTCCCAGTCCCATGTGTGTGTGTGTGTGTGTGTGTGTGTGTGTGTGTGTGTGTGTGTGTGTGTGTGTGTGTGTGTGTGTGTGTGTGTGTGTGTGTGTGTGTGTATATATATATATATATATAATAGTATGGAGTACCTCGACAGGACAATTTCCCATACTAAATGCAACAGCATCCAGCCATTGTTGGCACTTCGCAGAAAATATTGCCAGAGAGAAAATCAAGCAGATCGAATTCCTTAGCAACTTTATACTGGAGCTTGTGGACTAAAGCAACATGATGTAACTGGAGCAACTTGACCACAGACAATCTCCAATCCTATGGGCATTCTGCCAGACTGGAGGCTCCAGTATATAGATGCCCTCACTGCTGTAGTTTAATGGTAAAAACTGCTTGCATGTTTCAGTGAATCAGACCATTATTAGTGACATGTTAAAGATCATTTGCCTTCTTTATTTCTGGAAACCAAGTAATGGCCAACGTTATCTGCTGCTGCTTCAGCAGAACAGTTGTGGCGAGAAAATAAAAACGTACTGTACCTGCAGATGTTTGCTTGAACTTTTCACTTTTCTTCTTCCTCCACTTCCACGGCTTGAAAAGTCTTCCTAAAGTGGCAAACTTACTTCTTCTTCTGATTGGTGGCGTGTGGGTCCCAGGTACTAAAGACTCGGAACGCATTGCGGCCAGCCTTTCCACTTCCTCGGCTGTGAAGGAAAAACAACAGCGAGTGAGGGCCTCGTGTGAACCGCATTGTTCATCGGCAGCAGAAACAAACGATGAAAGGCTTGGAATACGACTAACTTTCAAACGGAACATTGAACAACGAAGGGAAGTCACTGCCAATCAGTCACTGCCAATTTGGGAGATGAAAAGTGAATTTACTCATAGGAATTTCACTTCTCGTTTTGAATGTATTTTTTGGTCTCATCACTCATAATACCAGGGGGAGGGAGTGTTGACAGACGAAGGGAGGACACGACAAAAGAATGCAGAGCAAGAAAGAGATGTAGGCAGAATGATGGAAATGCATTTACTGTATGCAACTTAAAAATCAGTTAGATAAGCAAAAATGTAGCACTCTGCACTAGCAGCCAAGAAATTCCCCTCCGTTTTGTACTGCATTTAAATTAATCAGAGGAAAGTTCATGAACTCACAAACAGATCACACATTTTTAGTAATATTGGTTCGTGTTACAGTATGTTTTATATGCCTAAAAAAAAAATCATGGTTTGTTATTGCATGAGAAATTAGATTTCCAACTGTTATTGCCTAGCTTTTGAAAACTCAAATGAACATATGGGTAGTTTCATTTGCAATGATTTCTGTATGAGTGGGCTACTGAGGTCAGCATCACAGTAACCTTGCTGGAAATCTCCAGTAATGCTAATCTATTGCTGGAAATGTGTCGGTATTTACCTAATATTAGAAGCTTTTAAGCAGCAATACCCATAGTATCACAACTGCAATGCCTCACTACCGCAGCTCCAGGGCTCCCCTGTGTCAGAGATACTGTAATGTGTCTGTCTTTGAATTTGTTCGTGATCAAAGCAAAGATGGCCCCCAGGCTCACCGATAGAAAGTTGTAATGTCGTCTCAAGATGATGTTGTGACTCTCTATAGGCTGCAGGAGGGAAGCTAAATCTTTGCAGCCATATTAAATAAAAACAATTGGAAAGAATTACAAGTTAATATCTAGGGAACCAGGGGCCCTGTGGAAATGTAAATACTGTGGTTCAGATACTGTATAACTAAAAAAAAAATGTATAAAAAAAAAAAAGAAAATCACGTTGCATATATTGCAATGTGTTTACAAGTGAGTAGATGCAGCGGGTTTTTTAATGCAGTCGAATACGTGAAATTGAAAGTAAATGAAAGTAATTTTATGTAATGAATCCACAGAATTAAGAGTAGAAATGGTGACAGGACTACATGTAAGCCAAGTGCATTCCATTCTATCATTCCCTCGCAATGACATCTAGTAAACATTTATGAGACCAGAGTCAGGGAGAAGTTTGAAAAGCAAATGTACATCACTGTTGTTAAATGATCTCAAAAGAGAACTATATCGACGTCTTTGTAAAGGATGTTTCGTCTTAAAACACCTTACACCCTCTTCACATGAATGGGCAATAATGGTGTCTCAGGGTTTAGCACCACATTACAAAAATGGCTTAGGCCTAGATACACAAAGCTCAGATAAATCAGAGCTCATAGCGTGACGTTACCAATAACAGGAATGGACATTATGTTCCGAATTAACATGGTATCCAAAAAGCTAACACGATGCAAAAATAATGTCTGAGTGACATCTCACTAGCATAGGATTAATGTCACGTTATTGTAGCAACACGCTGCGTTATCTTCCAAAATCGTGACATTATACCTAGACTTTAAAGAAAGTTGTTTAGCTCGAGTGGAGAGAAAGAGGATAGGAGAGGGAAATGACGCTATGTTGTTTAAAGCTGCAGTTCAGTCTTTTTTTTAATTTATTTTTTTACTTCAATAGTTTTATGTGGGCAATCTCTAATTACCTAAAGAACTGCATAGCTGCCGGTCAATTCGTTCTCCGTCTATTGATCGGCAAAGTTTGGCGACATCTTTAAATATGGGGAATGTAAATCGTTGCTATAGGAACAAGCATGCTTGTTAAAATAGAATACAAGAAAATTGGTCTTTCAAAGTTGTTGTTTTTAAAACAGAAAATGCTAAAAGTATTTTTTCTTACTACAGAACTGATTTATTTAACAAAACACACATGCAGGATATTGCCTGAACTGCAGCTTTAAATCATGTCTAGCTGTGGCATTGCACATATCCAGACACTCCAAAGGCCTTATTTTTGGGGTCTGGGTGGGAGTAATGCCAAGCTTAGCGCTGAATGAAATAAGGTAACGTCTGGTCCCCGCATTAATCTTAACAGACTTTAGTGAATAGGGTTTATGTTAATGCATCAATTGCATATCACTTGCATCTCATTATCCCTAACATCCGTTATAGTATTGTCCTTTGGGGATATAGCGTTAATTTGATTGTGATGTTAACTTAGGTTAATATACTGTTAAGTGTCTTAACGAGGCAGTGCAAGCGAGCAAATTTGTTCATTTGTTAGCTTTTTTTTTTTTTAACATAGGATTGAAGCAGGAGGTCTCCAGAGCTGAACCCCGTTATTTTCAGGTTCGGGGACCCACTGCTTCCGGAGGTACTTACCTGCGTAGTAGGTGCTGGTAGCCGCTCTGGCTCGCTAGCAGGGATTACGTAATTGCCGCTTTTCAAACCTGCCGCATCCTGCGGGCCAATAGGAAGCTGTGACGTCACACGGTGCGGCCTCCTATTGGCCCACGTGACGTAGGAGCTTTAAAAAGCAGAGAGATACCGGCACCCCCTGCGGAAGTAAGTATCTCGGGAAGCAGGGGGGTCACCGGAGCTGAAATTAATGGGGTTCAGCTCCAGAGACCCCCTGCTTCAATCCTATGTTAAAAAACAAAAAAAAACATAATGTGCCCGCTTGAACTGCTCCTTTAACATACATAGCATACTCCATCAAGACCTCCATGTTATACTATTTCCAATGTCAGACCTGAGGAAGAGAGGAGAACTCTCGAAAAATTTCCAAAAATATAAATTACTAGCTGAGAGACCCGGCGTTGCCCGGGATGTAAATGCGTAATAGGTAGTATTATTTATAAATGGTGGAACAATAGGTGACTGTTTGTTGTAAAGGTTGGATAATAATATTGAAAAGAAAGATGGAAGAAAATGTAATACGATGTTGTATAAAAATGGTTTATTGTAACCACACCACAGTACAATGTATATTTTGGTGCCATAAGTGATGTAAAAATCTGAGTCGTGTGTCCTGCTAGGGTGTGAGGCGGCGGGTGGCGCGTGGGTTGTGAGTGCTGTGTGCGAGTGGGGGTCCTGCTAGGGTGTGAGGCGGCGGGTGGTGCGTGGGTTGTGAGTGCTGTCTGTGAATGGGGGTCCTGCTAGGGTGTGAGGCGGCGGGTGGCGCGTGGGTTGTGAGTGCTGTCTGTGAGTGGGGGTCCTGCAAGGGTGTGAGGCGGCGGCTGGCGCGTGGGTTGTGAGTGCTGTCTGTGAGTGGGGGTCCTGCTAGGGTGTGAGGCGGTGGGTCAGTGATGTCGGTGCGTAGGGGCGGGAGGCAGCAGGTGTGTGTGGCGGCAGGTATGTGTCGAGTGTGGCGGGTGTCTGTTGAGTGCGTGCAGCGGCTGTGAGGCGGTGGGTGAAAGGCAGAGGAGGCCGGAGTAAGGGCGGGTGAAAGGCAGAGGCGGGGGTGGGGAGGCGGTAAGGCGGGCATGAAGGCGAAGGGCGGTGGGAAGGGGAGGAGGGGGTGGAGGAGGGGGGCAAGGGGTGGAGGAGGGGGGAAGGGTTAGAGGAGGGGGGGGAAGGGTTAGAGGAGGGGGGGGAAGGGTTAGAGGAGGGGGGGAAGGGTTAGTGGAGGGGGAAGGGTTAGAGGAGGGGGGGAAGGGTTAGAGGAGGGGGGGGAAGGGTTAGAGGAGGGGGTGGAAGTGTGGGAGGGGGTGGGAGGGGAAAGGGGAAAAAGAGGTGGAGGGGGGGGGAAGAGGAGCGGAGGGGGGGGGGAAGAGGAGCGGAGGGGGGGGGGAAGAGGAGCGGAGGGGGGGGGGGTGGAAAGGGGAGCGGAGGGGGGGTGAAGGGGAGCGGAGGGGGGGGAAGGGGAGCGGGGGGGGGGGAAGGGGAGCGGGGGGGGAAGGGGAGCGGGGGGGAGGGGAGAAGTGGTGGGAAGGGGGAGGAGGGGGGAGGTGGTGGAAAGGGGGAAAAGGGGGGAGGTGGTGGGAAGGGGGAGAAGGGGGGAGGTGGTGGGAAGGGGGGAGGTGGTGGGAAGGAGGAGGAGGGGGAAGGTGGTGGAAAGGGAGAGAAGGGGGGATGTGGTGGGAAGGGGGAGGAGGGGGAAGGTGGTGGGAAGGGGGAGGAGGGGGAAGGTGGTGGGAAGGGGGAGGAGGGGGGAGGTGGTGGGAAGGGGGGGAGGGTGGAGGTGGTGGGAAGGGGGGAGGTGGTGGGAAGGGGGGGGAGGGGTGAGGTGGTGGGAAGGGGGAGGAGGTGGGAAGGGGGAGGCGGAGGGAAGGCGGGGGGTGGGAGGCGGTGGGAAGGCGGGGGGTGGGAGGAGGTGGGAAGGCGGGGGGTGGGAGGCGGTGGAGGTGGTGGGAAGGGGGGGAGGGAGGCGGTGGGAAGGGGGGGAGGGAGGCGGTGGGAAGGAAGGGGGAGGCGGTGGGAAGGGGGGGTGGGAGGCGGTGGGAAGGGGGGGAGGCGGTGGGAAGGGGTGGGGGGAGGCGGTGGGAAGGGGTGGGGGGAGGCGGTGGGAATGGGTGGGGGGAGGCGGTGGGAAGGGGTGGGGGGAGGCGGTGGGAAGGGGGGGAAGGGGGGAGGCGGTGGGAAGGGGGGGGGCGGTGGGAAGGTGGAGGGGAGGCGGTGGAAAGGGGGGGGGAGGCGGTGGGAAGGGGGGGGAGGCGGTGGGAAGGGGGGGGGAGGCGGTGGGAAGGGGGGGAGGCGGTGGGAAGGGGGGGTGGAGGGGAGGTGAAGGGGGGGTGGAGGGGAGGTGAAGGTGGGGGGGTGGAGGGGAGGTGAAGGTGGGGGGGTGGAGGGGAGGTGAAGGGGGGTGGAGGGGAGGTGAAGGGGGGGGAGTGGAAGGGGGGGGTGGAAGGGAGGTGAAGGGGGGGGTGGAAGGGAGGTGAAGGGGGGGGGTGGAGGGGAGGTGAAGGGGGGGGTGGAGGGGAGGTGGTGAAGGGGGGGGTGGAGGGGAGGTGGAGGTAAATGGGGAGGTGAAGGGGGGTGGAAGGGAGAAGTGGAGTGAGGGGAGGTGAAAGGGGGTGAGGGGAGGTGATGGGGGGTGAGGGGAGGTGAAGGCCGCTCACTCACCCGTCCGGCAGGTCCCACGTGGATCTGAGGCGGGAGGCAGCGTGTTGTGGCCGCTCCCCCGCTGTGTCCCGGGCGCTCGCTCGCTCCCCCGCTGACTGTAGCGGCGCCGGGGGGGGGGGGGTAGGGGGGGTATCGGGGAGACACTGACACTGGAGGGGAGGGGGGGTGGAGGGGAGGTGAAGGGGGGGTGGAGGGGAGGTGAAGGGGGGGTGAGGGGGAGGTGAAGGCCGCTCACTCACCCATCCGGCAGGTCCCACGTGGATCTGAGGCGGGAGGCAGCGTGTTGTGGCCGCTCCCCCGCTGTGTCCCGGGCGCCGCCATCTTGGGCACTCGGCGCCGCGAGGCAGCCTGCCTGGCCACTGGCTGTTCCCCCGCCGGGGAGGGGTGAGTTGTAGCGCCGGGGAGGGGGGGGCATGTATATGTGTGGGGGGGGGAGAGGTGGGAGATATAGAAGGGGGGGTCTCGCACGGCCGCTGACACTGGGTGGGTGGGGGGGGGGGCGCTGAAGGGGTAATAATAGTGTGTGTGTCCCGCTGACTGTAGCGGCGCCGGGGGAGGGGGGGGTCGGGGTGAAAGCGCGGGAGACACGGGGAGAGGAGGAGGTGCGCGCGGGTGCTGCTAACTGTGAGCCCCGCTAATGTATGTAACAGTGTGTGTGTGTGTGTGTGTGTGTGTGTGTGTGTGTGTGTGTGTGTGTGTGTGTCACTGTGTGTGTGTCTGTCATTGTGTGTGTGTCTGTCCGTGTGTGTGTGTGTGTGTGTGTGTGTGTGTCTGTCACTGTGTGTGTGTGTGTGTGTCCCTGTGTGTGTGTGTGTCCCTGTGTGTGTGTGTGTGTGTGTCCCTGTGTGTGTGTGTGTGTCCCTGTGTGTGTCCCTGTGTGTGTGTGTGTGTGTGTCCCTGTGTGTGTGTGTGTGTGTGTGTGTGTCCCTGTGTGTGTGTCCCTGTGTGTGTGTCCCTGTGTGTGTGTCCCTGTGTGTGTGTCCCTGTGTGTGTGTCCCTGTGTGTGTGTGTGTCCCTGTGTGTCCTTTGGCCCGTCACTCCGCCTCAGGCCAATGAGAGGTGTGCGGGGGCGGGCCAAGGGACCAATGAGATTTCCCCTAGGGACACCGGACATCCAGGCAGGCAGGCAAACATACAGTGCTTTCACTAATATAGTATAAAGATTAGTCTAAATAACAAATGTTAAAGCTGCAGTTCAGTCTTTTTTTTTTTTTTTTTTAATTTATTTTTTTACTTCAATAGTTTTATGTGTGCAATCTCTAATTACCTAAAGAACTGCATAGCTGCCGGTCAATTCGTTCTCCATGTATTGATAGGCAAAATTTGGTGACATAATTAGAGCTGGCATATGTATTTATTGGCTTCTGTCAGTCAGTGGAAGCTCATGAATATTCATGAACACTCCTGCACTGACATGTGCTAGAGGGAGGGCAGGGCTGACAAAGGGGTGTGCCAGGGCTTGTGACAGGACATGAAGGGGCCGTGGCTTAGCAAATGGCTGTTAAAATAGAATACAAGAAAATTGGTCTTTCAAAGTTGTTTTTTTAAAAACAGAAAATGCTAAAAGTATTTTTTCTTACTACAGAACTGATTTATTAAAAAAAAACCACACATGCAGGATATTGACTGAACTGCAGCTTTAATACTGAAGTACTCATTTATTCTGCACCATCGCAACTGCACTAACACAGCTCTTTCTATTTCATTCACTTATCTTCGCAAAATTTCCTATCCCATTTTCCAAAACCTAATTAGCATTTCAATTCCTAACCAGTCATCCAATTTCCAATCATCCTTCACATTTCTAAGCCTCCTTTTTATGTCAGACAATGGCCATCACAAATTCCAATCACATCTCCAGCTTCCAATCATTCAGAATGCGTGATCCCAATAGCAAGGACCCCATGTTAGTGTTATTTGCACAGGTGTAGCAGACGTCATTGCACTCGCTGGCGCGTTGCTGCGGGACAAACAGTCATTGTCTTGAATCAGCCGCTCGAGGGCGGGGCTTAGGCCAGGCTGGGAGCACATGCGCTGGCGCTCGAGCGCCGTGATGTCATGCGCTCTGCTCGGCCGGCGATTTGTGGCCAGCTAGATGCGTCCGCGGGGGGAGTGTCGGGGGGCGGGGCCATGATGTCACAGAGCTGGTTCGCCCTCATTGGGTGAACAGCTCACGTGACGCATCAGCGAGCAGCCAAATCAAATATGGCTGTCTCGCCAAGCAGCAACCACACGGATGTGCGCACAAACGCGCGCACACACCCTCATCCTGGACGAGGGCATTCAGAGTTATCACTCTGACCGCGCCGAGCATGAGCGCGCTGTTCGCTCCACCCTGGCCGCAGCCTAACACTTCACACCCGGGAACGCGCCAACAGGTGCAACAACATCTGTACACCAGTGCACTTCATCCCTCACTGCACTGTGCAATATATATCGGTCTTTCAAAATAATCCTTGTAATAAGTGTAGCCCTGTGTAATTTTGGGGTTTCATGCCTCTCTCCTCCTGTGCAATAATCCCTGTTAAAAGGGCAGGTTGCCAGGAGTAATCATGAGGTTTGCCCTCATCCCCTGTGATGTGTATTGTGTAGTGAAGGAAGTGACATCATGCTCTGTGTCCAATTACAGTGACACAGGGGTGGTGCCTACTGGAGCTAAATAGTATGGAACACTGCCTGAATTTAGTGTGTGTTAGTGTCTCATCCCACTTGAATGAGACTGTCTGACCCAACACACTACCAGGGCTCTGGCAAGGATTGTGGCCCTCCCTTAGGGGAGAGGTGGGCAGACTATTTCCCTTACTCTATTAGAGAGTAAAGGAAGAGCAAGGACAGCTTCTAGGGCCCTGACTAGGAGTGGTGTCCAGGGACTTCCTTGAGGTGGGCAACCTTTATGATGAGCGGCTAGAGACCGGCCGCAATGATGGGCAGTCTGCCACTAAAGATGTTAATAAAGGATGTCCAACATGAAAGAACCTTCTTGCCTGAGAGTGGAGTCATTCAGGGAGAAGCTGCACCCAGAGGTTCTTTCAGAGACTCCTCCCTGCTGTCGTGGGGACCTGGAAGAGATGGAGGCGCTGTACCAGAAGTGAGTAGTTCTCAGCATTACCTCATGAGCCAGTCCTGATGTATTTCCCCATATCACCGCGGGAGACTCAGAAGTTCTGTAAGCCAGCAGGTGCACCACACTACATTACATGTAACATGGGGCAGTTTCTTCACGTAAGGGGCCAATGTGAGATTGGGGGGGGGGGGGGGAAACACCGTTACATAAGTAATAAAACATGAAAAGTTTATTGAACCTGACTGAAAAACAGTTTTATTTGTAACCTTTTAGCTGTTAGAGGGGTCAGCAACACACTGTGAAGGCGCAAACATACTGTAATTACACACTCGTACAATAAACTGCTCTCTGATTCTGTAAAAAGTGCTAAGTAAATCAGTCTTCAATTATGTCATTTTGGACTGGTTGCTATATATCATTCCATTGTCCTTAAAGGCACAGTATAAGCCTCTTTCTTTAGCTACTATGAAAAACAAAACTGTGTATGGTAAATTCTTTGCTATTTGCTATTCTTAGGGTGACCAGATGTCCCGGTTTAGCCGCGACAGTCCCGGTTTTTTAAGGTCTGTCCCGGCTGCCTGACATACCTTAAAATGTCCCGTTTTTTTGTGGCTGTCCCGGCTTTGACCAGAGAAGGTGGGGGCAGCAGAGAGCAAGAATGCAGGGAGGAAAGCAAAGGCCGGTCTGACTGCTGCTGCAGAGGGTGGGGGCGGGGTTAGTGACAGCGGAGCCTCAGCAGTGAGAACCGGAAGTGAGATTGCTTCCCTCCCAACCAAGATGGCTTCCACCCCCAACCAAGCTCACAGTGAAAGGTAGGACACAAACACCACCACCCCCCAGTGTGTGTCTGTGCAGGGTCAGTGTTCGAGTGTCTCAGTACAGGGTCAGTGTGCCAGTGTCTCAGTACAGGGTCAGTGTGACAGTGTCTCAGTACAGGGTCAGTGTCTCAGTGCACGGTCAGTGTGTCAGTGTCTCAGTGCAGGGTCAGTGTGTCAGTGTGACGGTAACTTTGTGACAGGCTATTAATAATACACCAAAAATATACCTGGGTTGAACTGAACACGGCTGAGATATGATAAAATATAATTTATTCCTTGAAAAAGGTGAACACACGAGATTATACAAATAACAGACAAAATATGACACTTACTTAAGATGGAATGATGAAACAGTCACATCTGGACTGGCAGTTCATACAGCAATCTTCAAAATCACCAAAAACACGAAAGACAATAGCCATAGGCTGAGCCTGGTTCTTATACAATTATTTCCCATTGAACACAACCTAAACCCAGCCCCTCTCATAAATCAGTGGTGAGGTTGACAGTTTTCCCCAGAGTAAAACTCCTCCCACCCAAGGACGTTTAAAAACTGCTTTTCCTATCTAAATAACTTCATAACTTCAGTTCAGTATACTTACTGGCACGCGAGACATATTAATACATTCCGGCTCGCAAGACACTCCCAATAAGACTAAATATTACTGTGTAATATTACAATTAAGAGAGATATTAATATCTGTCTCTTAGTACCTGCTAGACATCATGTGTCTGTAATCCTTATGTGCGAATCAGTCCCACGAATACACATATGTAGCTTTTAGCACGTTCAGCCGAGGACATCTCATAATATTCTTATATTTAATAAGGTCACTCATTCTGATATCTCCTTGGGTAACCGCACCCCTGGCCTCCATAACCCCTGGTCAATAAATCCTTTGAAGCAGGGACTCGTGTGTAGAGAACATTTGTCACAGGTGCTAGATTTCACACCCAATGCTCCAGACATGGGCCTAGCTGTCTCTACCAGCAATATACCTTTGGTCTGCCACTTAGGTATTAACATACCGTACACTAGACCCCCTCTGTACTTTTCACACCCAACTTCAATCAAGCCTTTTGAAGCCCAGATATTTCTGAAAAGACACCACACATATTTGTATTTTCCTAAACTGTAGCTCATTAACCCCTTAAGCCCCAGTGTGTGTGTGGTGCAGACACTGGCACAGAAACAATACATTTATACAGGGGAATAAACAGTTGGATGGCTGAAGCAAGGCAAAAACACATTACTGGACCCCAGTCAAGTTAACCCCTTGCTTCCCAGGTGAGAGTAGAGGGTGGCCAAATGGGGTGTAACCCCTTTTATCCCGGGCCAAATCCTCTCTCTCATGACAGTCAGTGTCTCAGTACAGGGTCAGTGTGTCAGTGTCTCAGTGCAGGGTCAGTGTCTCAGTACAGGGTCAGTGTGTCAGTGTCTCAGTGCAGGGTCAGTGTCTCAGTGCAGGGTCAGTGTGTCAGTGTCTCAGTACAGGGTCAGTGTGTCAGTGTCTCAGTGCAGGGTCAATGTGTCAGTGTCTCAGTACAGGGTCAGTGTGACAGTGTCTCAGTACAGGGTCAGTGTGACAGTGTCTCAGTGCAGGGTCCGTGTCTCAGTGTCTCAGTGCAGGGTCAGCGTGTCAGTGTCTCAGTACAGGGTCAGTGTGTCAGTGCCTCAGCGCAGGGTCAGTGTGTCAGTGTCTCAGTGCAGGGTCAGTGTCTCAGTACAGGGTCAGTGTGTCAGTGTCTCAGTGCAGGGTCAGTGTCTCAGTACAGGGTCAGTGTGTCAGTGTCTCAGTGCAGGGTCAGTGTGTCAGTGTCTCAGTGCAGGGTCAGTGTGTCAGTGTCTCAGTACAGGGTCAGTGTGTCAGTGTCTCAGTGCAGGGTCAGTGTGTCAGTGTCTCAGTACAGTGTCAGTGTGACAGTGTCTCAGTACAGGGTCAGTGTGTCAGTGTCTCAGTGCAGGGTCAGTGTGTCAGTGTCTCAGTGCAGGGTCAGCGTGTCAGTGTCTCAGTACAGGGTCAGTGTGTCAGTGCCTCAGCGCAGGGTCAGTGTGTCAGTGTCTCAGTGAAGGGTCAGTGTCTCAGTACAGGGACCGTGTCTCAGTGTCTCAGTGTCTCAGTACAGGGTCAGTGTGTCAGTGTCTCCGTGCAGGGTCAGTGTCTCAGTACAGGTCAGTGTCTCAGTACAGGGTCAGTGTGTCAGTGTCTCAGTGCAGGGTCAGTGTGTCAGTGTCTCAGTACAGGGTCAGTGTGTCAGTGTCTCAGTGCAGGGTCAGTGTGTCAGTGTCTCAGTACAGGGTCAGTGTGTCCCCGCAGGGTCAGTGTGTCAGTGTCTCAGTACAGGGTAAGTGTGTCAGTACAGGGTCAGTGTGTCAGTGTCTCAGTACAGGGTCAGTGTGTCAGTGTCTCAGTACAGGGTCAGTGTCTCAGTGCAGGGTCAGTGTGACAGTGTCTCAGCGCAGGGTCAGTGTGTCAGTGTCTCAGTGCAGGGTCAGTGTGTCAGTGTCTCAGTGCAGGGTCAGTGTGTCAGTGTCTCAGTACAGGGTCAGTGTGTCAGTGCCTCAGTACAGGGTCAGTGTCTCGGTACAGGGTCAGTGTGTCAGTGTCTCAGTGCATGGTCAGTGACTCAGTACAGGTTCAGTGTCTAAGTGCAGGGCCAGTATCAGTGTCTCAGTGCAGGGTCAGTGTCTCAGTGAAGGGTCAGTGTGCCAGTGTCTCAGTGCAGGGTCAGTGTGTCAGTGTCTCAGTACAGGGTCAGTGTGTCAGTGTCTCAGTATAGGGTCAGTGTGTCAGTGTCTCAGTACAGGGTCAGTGTGTCAGTGTCTCAGTGCAGGTTCAGTGTGCCAGTGTCTCAGTGCAGGGTCAGTATGTCAGTGTCTCAGTGCAGGGTCAGTATGTCAGTGTCTCAGTGCAGGGTCAGTGTCTCAGTACAGGGTCAGTGTCTCAGTACAGGGTCAGTGTCTCAGTACATGGTCAGTGTGTTTCCGCTGGGTCAGTGTGTCAGTGTCTCAGTACAAGGTCAGTGTCTCAGTGCAGGGTCAGTGTGTCAGTGGTTCAGTACAGGGTCAGTGTGTCAGTGTCTCAGTGCAGGGTCAGTGTGTCAGTGTCTCAGTACAAGGTCAGTGTGTCAGTGTCTCAGTGCAGGGTCGGTGTGTGTCTGTGCAGGGTCAGTGTGTCAGTGTCTCAGTGCAGGGTCAGTGTGTCAGTGTCTCAGTACAGGGTCAGTGTGTCAGTACAGGGTCAGTGTCTCAGTACAGGGTCAGTGTCTCAGTGCAGGGTCAGTGTGACAGTGTCTCAGTGCAGGGTCAGTGTGTCAGTGTCTCAGTACAGGGTCAGTGTGTCAGTGTCTCAGTACAGGGTCAGTGTCTCAGTACAGGGTCAGTGTGTCAGTGCCTCAGGGTAAGTGTCCCAGTACAGGGTCAGTGTGTCAGTGTCTCAGTGCAGGGTCAGTGTCTCAGTACGGGGTCAGTGTGTCATTGTCTCAGTGCAGGGTCAGTGTGTCAGTGTCTCAGTGCAGGGTCAGTGTGTCAGTGTCTCAGTACAGGGTCAGTGTCTCAGTGTCTCAGTGCAGGGTCAGTGTGTCAGTGTCTCAGTGCAGGGTCAGTGTGTCAGTGTCTCAGTACAGGGTCAGTGTGTCAGTGTCTCAGTACAGGGTCAGTGTCTCAGTACAGGGTCAGTGTGTCAGTGCCTCAGGGTAAGTGTCCCAGTACAGGGTCAGTGTGTCAGTGTCTCAGTGCAGGGTCAGTGTCTCAGTACGGGGTCAGTGTGTCATTGTCTCAGTGCAGGGTCTGTGTGTCAGTGTCTCAGTACAGGGTCAGTGTGTCCGTGCAGGGTCAGTGTGTCAGTGTCTCAGTGCAAGGTCAGTGTGTGTCTATGCAGGGTCAGTGTGTGTCTGCAGGGTCAGTGTCTGTGCATGGGGCAGGGTCTGTGCATGGGGCAGGGTCTGTGCATGGGGCAGGGTCCATGCATGGGGCAGTGACTGTGCAGGGTCAGTGTATGTGCAGGTGCAGGGTCTGTGCAGGGGCAGGGTCTGTGCAGGGGCAGGGTCTGTGCAGGGCAGGGTCTGTGCAGGGTGAGTGGCTGTGCAGGGTCAGGGGCTGTGCAGGGTGAATGGCTGTGCAGGGTCAGGGTCTGTGCAAGGTCAGGGTCTGTGCAAGGTCAGGGTCTGCGCAGGGTCAGGGTCTGTGCAAGGGCAGGGTCTGTGCAGGGTCAGGGTCTGTGCAAGGTCAGGGTCTGTGCAAGGTCAGGGGCAGGGTCTGTGCAGGGTGAGTGGCTGTGCAGGGTCAGGGGCTGTGCAGGGTGAGTGGCTGTGCAGGGTCAGGGTCTGTGCAGGGGCAGGGTCTGTGCAGGGGCAGGGTCTGTGCAGGGGCAGGGTCTGTGCAGGGTGAGTGGCTGTGCAGGGTCAGAGTCTGTGCAGGGTCAGGGTCTGTGCAGGGTGAGTGGCTGTGCAGGATCAGGGGCTGTGCCGGGGCAGTGGCTGTGCAAGGTCAGTGTCTGGTCTGTGCAGGGGCTGTGCAGATCAGTGGCTGTGCAGATCAGTGGCTGTGTGTCTGTGCAGGTCAGAGAGAGAATGGGGGGTGGAGAGAGAATGGACGGAGGAGAGAGAGAATAGAGGAGGGGATTGAGAGAGAGAAAATGGAGGGGCGGAGGAAGAGAGAGAGAATAGGGGGATGGGGAGAGAATGAGGGAAGGCAAGGGAGAGAATGGGGACGGAAGGTATAGAGAATGGTGGGGGTGAGAGAAAATGGGGGTGGGCGAGGGTGAGAGAAAATGGGGGGGAGGAGGGATAGAGGGAATGGGGGAGAAGGTAGCGAGAGAATGGGAAGAGGTAGAATGAATAATGCAGCATCAATGGTGACACTATTAGATAAATATCATAATATTAATTTTTTTAATCATGTAATTTGTTGTATTGATAATTTTTATGTGTCCCGGTTTTTCATTTTCAAAATCTGGCCACCCTAGCTATTCTGCTTTGTCAATTTACACTCTCATATCTAAATTTGAAAAGCTCAAACACCCATTTGAAGAGATGGAGCAGATGTTACCTGGCTGGGTGCTTCAACTACTGCAAATGTAACATACTTTTTGTTGCCAACTTGGTTTGAACTTTTAAAGCTGGCATCCTAGTTAACAGGAAGGGCTATATTTATTAAGCAGTGCTACGTTTAAAGACACTTTTGGGCACTGTAAGTCATCTTACAGCCCATTCAAGTGAGTGGTCCATAAGGAGTCTTATGGCTTAGTAAATATGGCCCAAAGTGAGCATGAGCTGCTGCCAGAATCACTCTACTCTTTCCTAGATCTGTCTCAGAATCTCCCCTCATGAAATCCCTCTCCTGGCTTCCAATCAAATCCCGCATCTCACACTCCATTCTTCTCCTCACTTTTAAAGCTTTACACTCTTCTGCCCCTCCTTACATCTCAGCCCTAATTTCTCGCTATGCACCATCCCGACTCTTGCGGTCTTCTCAAGGATGTCTTCTTTCTACCCCCTTTGTATCTAAAGCCCTCTCCCGCCTTAAACATTTCTCACTGACTGCCCCGCACCTCTGAAATGCCCTTCCCCTCAGTACCCGACTAGCACCCTCTCTATCCACCTTTAAGACCCACCTTAAGACACACTTGCTTAAAGAAGCATATGAATAACACTGTGGATATTCTGAACACATGATGCATAAAGCTTGGCCCCCTGCAGACGCACTTACCAGAACTCCCTCCTACTGTCTCTGTACGTTCTCCCTACCTACCAATTAGATTGTAAGCTCCTCGGAGCAGGGACTCCTCTTCCTTAATGTCACTCTTATGTTTGAAGCACTTATTCCCATGACCTGTTATTTATATTACCTGTTATTTATATGATTACAACATGTATTACTACTGTGAAGCGCTATGTATATTTATGGCGCTATATAAATAAAGACATACAATCTTTAATTCATTTTTGTTTACTGTTTATTTAGTATACATCCGAGTCTGCTTATACAGGCCATGGTAGGTGATTAACGAACCTGTGATGTGATTGGACAAATTGATCAGTTGGCTTTTCATGCTGCTATCAATCATTCACCTAGCTCAGGTTGAGTTATCCAAACTATTCATAGGAATGAGATATTATTGGCTGCACTCCCAAGAAAGAGATGCTGTTCCTATCTATAGTTACAAGTTTTATGTAAATAACATAATCACGCCATTGAACCATTCTGATTAAGTGACTGATAAAAAAAGGCACTTGCTCTTGAAGGTACACAATTGACCTGCAGAGCTTATCACAACAGCTGGTTGTTTTTCTTATCTAAAAAAAAACCATCCGTTTTTGGGAAAGCTTTCAGCTTAACATGTTAAGCTTGTTCTGCCAATTTTATTTAAAAAAAAAACAAAAAAAACATTAGCATCGTGTCTATCTGAAGTTACTTGCTAGGCATCTGGGCAGATAAAGTGGTTTGAAATCTAATAAGATTCTTTTGCACATAATACTTCTGCAAAATGGCAGACGTTACTGGACTCTATTAATTTAATCTATTAATTTAATTAATTTAAGTGTTGCTAGGATATCTTCTGTACTTTAGCTGATCATTCTTTCTTTGGATATATTAAATGATTGAATAACAAGCATCTTAATATATATATATATATATATTTATTTTTTTCATAATCTGTGTTTCAGTCCCTGAAGGGGATAGCAAACACAAGAAACAGGACCCCAACATTTACCCACCTACTGTAGCTAGGGTTGCCATGTGGCTTCTCCAAAAATACTGGACACAATGGTGAAAGGTGCGACATGCTCGAGACACACACACCCTCACGTCTCTCCGCTCCATGCTGTTTCCTCCTCTTCTTGGTCCCACCCCCAGGCTCATGACAACTCCTCCTGATTGGCTGCATTACCCAGCAGCAGAAAATCGGGATGGAGGAAGCTCCCCAGCCACCTAGGAACAGCCCCGCTCTCTCCCTGCTCGGGGAAATCCCGCGGCCCCTCAAGCCGGTGAGGTCACTATGTCCAGAAACGTAATACCAGACACATACATACATGTCCAGTGTTACCGCTAATTATTTACTGGACAGAGTTTCCAAATACATGACAGTCCGGTTCAATACTGGAAACCTGGCAACCCTAACTGTACAGTAGCTGTTAAAAAACGATCTCCTAGTAAGGACACTGCCATATCGGTGACATATGGTAATAAATAATAGTCAATGGCAAACAAAGTGGGAAACAAAATTAAAAAAACATACAACATAAAGAGACATTTGAATAGAAATGGGCAATTTTTTTGTTGACAAATTTGGATCTCCAGCAGATTTGCATTTTTGCGTATTCTTTTATTTTTTTTCAATTAAACTCCTAATGCATCCTCTTTCTCCCTCCCCCCTACTCTTCACCTTTCTCCTCTCCCCCACATCTCCTCTCCCCCCTCATCCTCTCTCCCTCCCCCACATTTCCTCTACCACCCTCACCCCTCTCCTTCTCTCTCATCCCTCTCCTCCTCTCTCACCCTCTCTTCTCTCACCCACTTAACAATGCCTATCTGGCTTCAGAGGAGCACCGCGGGAGAGGAGGACAATGGGAGTGGAGCAGGGCGGTGGCAGAGGAGGGCGGCGGCAGGAGAGGAGGGAGGACCGCCAGAGCGGAGGATGGCAGAGGAGTTCGACAGCGGGAGCGAAGCAGGACGACGGAGGAAGAGAAGAGCCGGGGATGAGCGCGCTGTAGCAGCGGCAGACACTGGAATTCAGTGAAGACTCCTCCCCGGCCATCCTGCTTTACTCCCACCCTGCTGCACTCCCGCCGTCCAACGCCTCTGCCACCCTGCTCCACTCTGGCGGTCCTCCCTCTTCTCCCGCCGCCATCCTCTGACACCTACTTCACTCCCCCCATCCTCCTTTCTTGGTGCACCTCTTAAAAATCTCTCCCCCCCCCCCCCAACTTTGCGGAACCCTTCTCTAACTAAAGGGTTGCTATTGAAATACATGGAGCGTTTCGGATTTAAAAAGCCACCACTTATTCAGCAATAACCAAATAACAACCTCTCTGAGATAATGAAAATACAACTTTTACAGATTTGTGGTGGAGGTTGAGAGATGTGATTTCAACTCATTGCAAAACTACTAATTTGAGTAGGTGCACACTTACCCATAATCCCAGTGGCTGACTGTACTGTACATTGAAATCTAGAGATCAGCATTAATACAAACCTTTAATTACATAATTATTGGTTCTCTTTTAGCAAAATAAAATATTCCAGTAGCATCCAATGTTGCGAGATATTAAAGGCTAGATGCTCCTAAAAACCGAAGACCATCTATCATTTTTTTTCAATGAAATTGTTCAATTAAAAGTAATTGTGTACTTTAGGGTAATTGCACATCTGACAATATTAGATTATAGCCCCGTAGAAGGCAGCCCAAAATGTAGCAGTAGATTCAAAGCAAGGTCCAGATTGGGAATGGGAGTAAAGGTGGGCTAACATGTAGCTTTTGTGGATCTGGCTTACGGCTGGGGCCATGGTACCGCAGACCGTGCGGACAGCGAACAGACTGCCTTAAGGCAGTGTTCACGTCCATGTGGCGTGCTGGCGCGGGCGCGCAGGAGCGGGGCACGCGTTGCACAAGAAATCCGTTCAAACTGATTTCTTGGTGCGACAGGCCAGTCATGTGTGGCGGTTCGCCCAATGAGGGTGGTACGCCCCTAGACACACCCATAGATGGCACGCGTACCATGGCCAAAAAAACGCACCGGCTTCAAGCGCGTGACATCACGGCCGCGCACGCCTCTGCATGGGCGAAGGCACTATGGACCTAGCCTAAGTGTGTTCACTTGCTGAAATGTGCGGCTTAACAAAATGAGTCATGATCCACAATAAAAATGACTATTATTATATCTAAACAATGGAAAGTTATGGTTTGCCTTTTATTTCATTTAAATAGGATTCAAAATTCCAAAAGTGCTATGGATTTCCGCTTTAAAACAAAAGAACATGGTATGTATGAAGAAGAGTCCTGGGAGGACTCTGTGCAACTCTCTTGCTGGGTCTTTGAAAGGTTGTCATAATTTAGGCCTAATCTACATTTCTCCAACGCAAAAATGGCGACTATAACTTTGTACTGCTTTAAAACAAATAATATGATGCTGCAGAACTACAGGGATGAAGTTCAAAGAGCCACCTGTCTGTACTGTGTCCCTCCGAATGTAGACAGCTAGCACTTGTCTACCCATGTGGGCAGTTTATCATCATTAGACAAGGGAAACTGAGGTTATTTAACAGAAGTCAATGACAGGGTCCTGGGCAGGCTCACCTTCAAGTGACCCTACAGCTGTATGAAATGTCATGGCTGAAAGGAGCCACCCATTTCTTTTAGTCTGTCATCATTTCCTTGGGTAACCCCTTGAGTGCTGGAGGATTACAAGAAGAGCCTGTGTAATGTTACAAGCATAGAGAGTTACACACGAAATTGCAAAAAGCCAGTGATAGGCAATAGCAATATAGTGAATAAAACCTGGCATATTCGTTTAATACTCTGATCAAATCTTCTCAGTTGGTCAATAGTATGGTGCTACTTTGCCATAATAACTCAGTAATTATAATGATTTAATTACGTCACTTTGGAATAGAAAGGACTAATTTGTGGGAATGAAATAAAGAATACCTTTGTCTACAATAATTTATATGGAGTATGAATCTGAAGCAAAACTGAGTCTGTTTAATACTTTGACCTATATTACTATAAATGGTTTATAAGCTTTTTTCAAATATACTATAAAATTAAAATAATGTGGTCAGCTTTTGCATGGGTTTACATTGAAACACAAGATGATAGACAGGAAAAGAGATTACAAAAATAATTGTATGTATTTTAGAGACTTCAAAATGCAAATTAAGATTCGGTCATCATGTACCCCTTGTAAATGGTAATTATCTTTATCTATGACATTGTGGCACATACAGCACAAGTGAATACAGTTTTAGGGATTATAAAATGTGCATATTATCACAGAGAAAACCCTACTGCCCCCCTTCATTTTGACTTTTGAAACCCAATATAATGTTGTACCTTATCTAGTTTCAAGTATACAGTACTAGATATTCTTTGTGTACTATAATAGCGGTCTCTATCCCGCCTATAACTGCAGCATTAAACACATTATGGAAGCACCCTTCTTTGCTGTTTCCTTTCATTACAGAATAGGTGAATCTATGAAGTGCTGCAGGATTTCGAATTAATCTCGATTTTTGTCTCATCCATTTCTAACATCAATAATCTCATAGACTCACTCTTTGTAGTTAGTAATTTCCATTAAACAGCCTTTTATTTTGTCCACGTCAACCTAATCACACTTACCGTATTTGGGTTCTTGGATGTTCTATGGAACAAGCAAACAAGACATTTTTTTCTACCAGTTCTGTAGCACCTTAACGCTTTTACATATATAGCTATTGTATGTTTACAGTATTTGGGAAGTGTAACTAATGGCTGTTATTATATGTATATGTTGGATTTGGTTTATTTCTATGCAAATTATATTTAGTAGAGATTCGATTTTGAAGAGAGAAAAACATTGCTCATTGCCTTGATTTCCTGCAATTTCATAAAAAATCTTAACGAAGGGCACCATTTATAACAAGAGTTTTAAATGTAATCCGCCTGACACCCCCAATATGCCACGCAAGTGAGATTTTCTTGTAAACACCGTGCACACATTTGAATCATTTATAAGGAGACTTGGTGAAAATAAGTAGATGCTAATGTGCACTCACACCTATTCCCAGATCAATTAATCCAGGTAAGAGACTTTTTAAATGGGAGCCTTACACTGCTTCTAGGGATAAATTAATCATTTTAAATGCTGCAAATCACTAACTGGCTGCTGTTCTGCAAATCTCCATTTAATTTCCCGACAGCTGGTTATCATAAGCAGTTCAGTACACAGATTGTAGTAATAATAAACATACTGTGCCATTGATTAGCCAGTTGGTTTCCTATGAGTCCTACAGTACCATTCACATACAGACTCTTTCAGCATCACCTTATAATGAGTAAAACCCACATGAGGACACTTGCATGACTGTGACAGATGCCACTGCAGTCCCACTACTGACAAAGAACGTGTCCCATCTTGCACATTCACTTACTCTGCAGAAGAAAAGATCGTCTTCAGAATGTTGGTTCCAGCATGTCAGAAATAATTTCTTTAATATCATTATTTTTTTTTTTTTAAATCGCTCCCAACAGTGGGTGCAACTGTATGAAACCTATATTCATGTATCACTGTGCTGCAGAGTTTTTTTTAAAGTTTGCCTGATGGCAGGTAGATAAAGTCTGTTTGAAGTCAATTTCTTAGCCACAACACCTTCAAGAGGCCCATAGCAGCCTCCTGGCCCTCCTCCGTATACCATTAGCTGCAGCAAATACACGACACTACCTGTGTACGCAGCACACCTAAAGACAAACTCACTGCATTTGGATATGGAAACCTTCCTACTGTATAATGTACTTGTACCTGGCTGGCTACTGTCCCCAATCATCCTTTTTAGTTTTCCTCTAACTCCCAGCACCTTACACAACCCATCACTTTCTGCTGTGCTTCCCCTATCCACCAGGGTAGGCTGCTGATTGTCAACAGATCACACATAGTGAGGTGACAGCTAAGAGGACACAGGCTCACGTGTAACCCAATGAGTCAGTGACCATACCACATGCTGTAACCCTGCCCAGAGCCTGCACATCTCGCACCCCAAAGAGACAACGCATCCAATGCAAACGATACGGAAACAGCAAAAGTGACCCACACCACGTGAACATAGAATAATTAGCAGCAAGATAAACTACTCATGTAATCCCTGCCATCCCAATACAACTACAATTGTGAGCAGTGTGTTTGTGTGGTAACACAATAGCGGACACACACACACACACACACTAACAGATTAGTAGTGACCCCCCACACACACACACTCACAATCACTGACAGAATAGCAGAGTGACTGCACATACACAAACACACACACTGATCAAATAGTAGTGACCTCACACACATAAACACTGACAGAATAGCACAGTGACTTCAAACACATACACTCAGAATAGTAGTGACCTCTCTCTCACACACACTGCCAGAATAGGAGTGATCACACAAACACATACACACTGCCAGAATAGTAGTGATCACACAAACACATACACACTGACAGAATAGTAGTGCTCACACACACACTAACAGAATAGCAGAGTGACCTCTCTCACACACCCTGACAGAATAGCAGAGCGACCTCTCCCTCTCACACACACACAAACACACACACACACACACACACACACACTAACAAAATAGAAGAGTAACCCCACACACACACACATTGAGAGAATATGAGAGTGACCTCTCTCTCACACACACACATACGCACACAAACACTGACAAAATAGGAGAGTGGCCACACACACGGACGCTGACAGAATAGTAGTGACAACACACACACACTGACAAAATAGCAGTGACCTCACACACACACACAGACACACACACACACACACTGACAGAATAGTAGTGACCACACACACACACACACTAACAGAATAGTAGTGACCCCCTCACACACACAATCACTGACAGAATAGCAGAGTGACCGCACACACACACACACACACACACACACACACACACACACACACACACACACACACACTGGCCGAATAGGAGTGACCTCACACACATAAACACTGACAGAATAGCACAGTGACTTCAAACACACACATATACTCACAGAATAGTAGTGACCTCTCTCTCTCACACACCCACACCCACACACACTCTGCAGAATAGTAGTGACCACACACTGACAGAATAGCAGAGTGACCCCCCCCACACACGCACACTGACAGAATAGCTGAGACCACACACACACACACACACACTGACAGAATATTAGTGACCACACGCGCACACACGCACACGCACACACACACACACACACACTGACAAAATAGAAGTGACCATGCGCACACACACACTGACTGAATAGCTGAGACCACACACACACTGACGGAATAGTAGAGACCACACACACACACACACTGACAGAATAGCAGAGTGACATCACTCTCACTCACACATGCACACACTGACAGAATAGCAGAGTGACCTGTCACACACACACACACTGACAGAATAGCAGAGTGACATCTCTCTCACTCACACACACACGCACACACACACACTGACAGAATAGCAGAGTGACCTGTCACACACAGACACACTGACAGAATAGCAGAGTGACCTGTCACACACAGACACACTGACAGAATAGCAGAGTGACCTGTCACACACAGACACACTGACAGAATAGCAGAGTGACATCTCACTCACACACACGCACACACACACTGACAGAATAGCAGAGTGACATCTCACTCACACTCACACACACACTGACAGAATAGCAGTGACCTGTCACACACAGACACACTGACAGAATAGCAGAGTGACCTGTCACACACACACACACACACACACACACACACACACACACACACACACACACACACACACACACACACACACACACACACACACACACACACACACACACACACACTGACAGAATAGCAGTGACCTGTCACACACAGACACACTGACAGAATAGCAGAGTGACATCTCACTCACACGCACACACACACTGACAGAATAGCAGAGTGACCTGTTACACACAGACACACTGACAGAATAGCAGAGTGACCTGTCACACACAGACACACTGACAGAATAGCAGAGTGACCTGTCACACACACACACACACACACACACACACACACACACACACACACACACACACACACACACACACACACACACACACACACACACACACACACACACTGACAGAATAGCAGTGACCTGTCACACACAGACACACTGACAGAATAGCAGAGTGACCTGTCACACACAGACACACACACACACACTGACAGAATAGCAGTAACCTGTCACACACAGACACACTGACAGAATAGCAGAGTGACCTGTCACACACAGACACACTGACAGAATAGCAGAGTGACATCTCTCTCTCTCTCTCTCTCTCTCTCACACACACACACACACACACACACACACACACACACACACACACACACACACACACACACACACACACACACACACACACACACACACACACACACACACACCTTCTCCTCTCTGTAGCTGCCCCACGCTCTGGGCTTCTTTGCAGACCTCCCTGCTCATTGACACGCAGGGGAACACTCACTCCTCATTGCAAAAAAAAAAAAAAAAACCACACACATACACATACAATGCAGATATAAGATTATAATAGGGAACATGATCCGCATTTCACCATTCACATCCTAGCACTCACCGTCACGGGCTTCCTCCCCGCGACTGCAGTTGCTGCAAATGTGCTTGATCTCCTTGCCTATATGACAGTGGATGACAAAGGACACGTTGTTGTTGATGGGCTCCTTCAGAGGCTTCATCCTCACTAAATAGAAGGATTTCTTCCTCTGCTTGTCTGGCCTCCCCGTGCCTGGTAGTGCAGAGCCCTCCCTGCAGCCAAAGGAAGGCAACGAAAACATCCCAGGCTGTCTGCTGCTGCTGCTGCTGCTGCTGCTGGAGTGTGTGAAATCCGCCATCCGTCCCCTCTGCTCTTAGCAGTCATCTCACACTCACACACTCACACACACACATTCCCAACCAGGAGAGGTGGGGGAGGAGGAGAGCTGCCTGAGTCTTGGTGACCTCTGGAAACTGTCTCCACCAATCCAAGCACACTCAGTTTGGATGAGGCTTGTAGCAAACCAGTCCCCCTGCCTGTACCTGAGATGCTTCCATCCCATCCTCACACACATATATATATATCATTCCAGCTCCATCCCCTTGTAAACATGCTGTGGTCCTGTCCCCTTCACTGCCCAGCTGACCTCTCTATACAATACATTTTCAGGCTGCCTGCTTTTTGTGGTTGTACAATAAGTACACCTTCAAACAAACTGAGAATATTCTAGGGGGACCTGCTCTCTTTAACATCCGTACGTTTAAAGGTGTATTGTATATTAACCCCCTACCTGCCAGAATGACCTAAGCAGTGCATTGTTCAGCATTGCAGTGAAAAAACAAATCGTCCATCCATCGTTGTAAAGATAACAAGACCAGGTGTCTAGCAGCCACACTCGGTAGTAAGAAGGTGTATTTCGTTTTAACCGTGTTGCTAATAGAAGAGCCTGCAATTTCTTGGTAAAGTCCTTCACCCTAATCCCATTGCATTCTACAGTAGCTCGCGCTATCCCCGTACAGGCGGTCCTCGGTTATCCGACAACACAATGCGTTACTCAAAATGGCGTCGGATAGCGAAGCGTCATGAAGCGAATCACATTTTCCCATAGGAACACTGTTTAAATGGAAGGTTCCGTTCCTGAAGGCATTTTTAACACTAAAATTCACCAAATATTTTACGCAGGTAATAAGATATACAGCACACACATAAATTATGATGTAAAGATTCTATTTATTGAATCCAGAACTGTATAATAAAACTATTAGACATGTTTAAGGGCCTAAATATACCACTAAACCTTCACACAGACTGGTCTGGATGATTTCCCTGACGCAGCCTTCTGATTGGCATAATGTTGCAACTTTGTAAAGCGTCGTAAGAGCGTCGGATAAGCCATTTTGACGTCGTAAAACCGCCCAAGGGATGCATTGGACGGCGTCCGATAAGCAATTTTGTAAAGCAAAGCCTCGTAAAACGAGAACTTACTGTACAGTATCTCTATGGATAAGGGAGACTTGGAAAACCAGGAGTGAACGGAAGTCTCCTGATAATACTTGTCCTCTCAGTGTCTGAATGATTAACTGTGTTGGTGATCGTTAATGAACAAGGGACACCTGCATCAAGTAGGGGGACAGGTTACTTCACACGTAACGGCGTTAACTCCCATTGACTTGAATGGGAGGTAATGCCATAACAGGGGCGACAGCCGGCAACGCCACTTGATTCATGTAACCCCGGGTTCTTTAGGTAACTGCTAAGCCATGCACACTGGGATTGATGCACCAACTCTGGGAGTAAAAATATATAAAGCTCACAAGTTCATAAATACACATACGATTGGTTTTTCCTATATGTGTGTAACCCTTCTATGGTACCCCACCCGACATGAGATTGGGGGGTACACTCCTTCTGGTTACTCTGCTCTGTATTTGGTACTGTAACCTGCTGGTAACAGGAGGGATGAGTGCTCCGCGGTGTTATGGGGAGAACCCAGGACAGGGACAGGAGGTGTGGGACAGGTTACCTTGTTCTCTCAGGGTGCACAGCGCCTCCAGCCAGTAGGGATCCCCTGGGGTCTCCAGAGGAGAGACCCCCACTGACACTCCATTCTCCAGACACCAGGAACAGGAACACACACAGCAGCTTCTTTTTTGTGGATCTTTATTCAGAGCAGCATACACAGCATACAGCAGAACATCATAGGCCTGATCTTGCTCTCTGCCATTCTGCTCATGGCAGCTTTACTTCCCGCACCCCCTCCTTACCCAGGTGGGGCAAGAGGGGGAGAACAATTCTCTGTCCTCTCTCCTCAAGATCTTCTCTCAGACTCTCCTCATCCTAACTAACTGACACACTAAATTTAGGAAACATGCCTCAATTTGAATATCCTCAGGGAGTGTCTCTAACTTTGAATCATACAACTCAAAGCTGGATACCGATTGGCTCACACACATCAGGGGGTGTTCCAACCCATATCCACCCTTTGGATTAACATGCTCAAAGGTTGCTTAGGCCCGCTCCTGAATATTGCTACAATACTCAGAGCTGAAATGCAAAACAGGCCAACTGAAGGAATTAGCCTTTCCACTGCCTGTTCTAACAGGACTGATAGAGGAAAGGCCCAGAATTAGCAATAGCTGCCGAAGGCCAGGCTATATACTCCCTCTGGTAAAACTCCAACCGTCCCGGCTTGGATTTACAGCAGGTATAACCTCTACCATACTGTGCAACACCTGGAAACTCACATAAGCTGAAATGCATTAACTCCTATACATTTCAGCTGGACAGAACTGACATAACTACTGCATATCTATATATATAAAATCGAATGGTTAGTGCTACGGTGAATCTGATTGGTCCTCAGCCTCTGGCCAATCAGATTGGTGTGTCTGACGTCACCCAACTGCCACTCTCTTCCCCCTCGGCGCCACACACACACACACACACACACACACACACACACCTACCTACCTCTCTCCCTCCCGGCGCTCATCTCTCCCTCCCGGCGCTCATCTCTCCCTCCCGGCGCTCATCTCTCCCTCCTGGCGCTCATCTCTCCCTCCCGGCACTCCGCTCATATCTCCCTCCCGGCGCTCATCTCTCCCTCCCTCCCGGTGCTCATCTTTCCCTCCCTCCCGGCGCTCCGCTCACCTCTCCCTCCCGGCGCTCCACTCACCTCTCCCTCCTTCCCGGCGCTCCGCTCACCTCTCCCTCCCGGCGCTCCACTCACCTCTCCCTCCCTCCCGGCGCTCCGCTCACCTCGCCCTCCCGGCGCTCTGCTCATCTCCCTCCCCGGCGGGGGAACAAGCAGTGGCCAGGCAGGCTGCAGCTGCCTCGCGGCGCCTAAGATGGCGGCGGCCGGAAGGACCCCCTTCCTCCCTCGCGGCGCCTAAGATGGCGGCGCCCGGAAGGAGCCCCTTCCTCCCTCGCGGCGCCGAGTGAGAAAATGGCGACGAACGGAAGTAGAGGTAGGTGTCGCGTGTGTGTCGCTCTAGGTGACGTGTGTGTGTGTGTGTGTGTCACTGTGTGTGTGTGTGTGACACTGTGTGTGTGTGACACTGTGTGTGTGTGACACTGTGTGTGTGTGACAGTGTGTGTGTGTGTGTGTCACTGTGTGTGTGTGTCACTGTGTGTGTGTGTGTGTGTGTGTCACTGTGTGTGTGTCACTGTGTGTGTGTGTGACACTGTGTGTGTGTGTGACACTGTGTGTGTGTGTGTGTGACACTGTGTGTGTTTGTGTGACACTGTGTGTGTGTGTCACCCACCCCCTGCCTTTCACGCCCCCCCTGCCTTTCACGCCCCACTGCCTTTCACGCCCCCGCCCCCCTGCCTTTCACGCCCCGCCCCCCCCTGCCTTTCATGCCCCCGCCCCCCTGCCTTTCACACCCCCGCCCCCCCTGCCTTTCACACCCCCGCCCCCCTGCCTTTCACGCCGCCCCCCCCGCTTTTCACGCCCCACCCTGCCTTTCACTCCACCCCCACTGCCTTTCACGCCGCCCCCTGCCTTTCACGCCCCCCCCCCTGCCTTTCACGCCCCCACCCCCCCCCTGCCTTTCACGCCCCCCCCTGCCTTTCACGCCCCCCCTGCCTTTCACGCCCCCCCTGCCTTTCACACCCCCCCTGCCTTTCACGCCCCCCCTGCCTTTCACGCCCCCCCTGCCTTTCACACCCCCCCTCCTGCCTTTCACCCCCCCTGCCTTTCACGCCCCCCCCTGCCTTTCACGCCGCCCCCCCATGCCTTTCACGCCCCCCCCGCCTTTCACGCCCCCCTGCCTTTCACGCCCCCCCTCCCTGCCTCCGGGCAACGCCGGGTATATCAGCTAGTACACAGATATATGACAATACAGTGACTGACTGAACAGAACATTTCTACTAACACAGCAGTTATTAAAGCATTACTAGTAATGAGCAGGATCGGGTTTTCTGACCATTCTACCAGTATCATCAGGTACCTTTACGGAATAGCACCTTCGTTTCCCATATTCAGAAATATATTCCACTCTGTCTATGTGAATATCTCTCTCAACCATCCATAGTTTTAATAACTGGGGAGCTCTGTCCAGATCCACATAGGCGGGATCCTTTGCATAAGTCCCAAGGTGGGCAATCATGGCCTCTTTCACCCACTCTAAGCGGTGAATTTCTACAGTTCTCATCAATTCCTCTGGGAGATATGGGAACTCAAATCCCATCTTTCTGAACCTATGTACTATTACTTGGGCTGCTCTACTAAATTTCACTAAGCCTGGGTCAGTAGCAGTACCCGGCAGCACCCAGAATGCAGGACCTTCCCACATAGGGTTTCCGTCTGCCTCCTCCCTGACAGGAGACAATACATTATCAGATCTTACTGAGCCCATCCCATCCTCATCACAATCCCCCCACTGCACAGACCCTTCCAAATCCATATCAGGCATAACAGATATAACATCATATTGTCCAATTGAAGCCACGGGACTTCCGGGTGAAGAGGGCCTGGGGGTCAAGGGTCGCACTCTGGGACTAGTGATGGATGGGGAAGGCGGGGCAGAAGGGGCAGATGACTCAGGGACTGGGGCCTCCGATGACAAGGGGCCAGCACCAAAGTCTCTAGGGGGCATGTTCAGGGAACTCTCCCCGGGAGGA
This sequence comes from Ascaphus truei, assembly GCF_040206685.1. Classification (NCBI taxonomy): domain Eukaryota; kingdom Metazoa; phylum Chordata; class Amphibia; order Anura; family Ascaphidae; genus Ascaphus; species Ascaphus truei. The sequence goes on from NC_134484.1 coordinate 185,549,618, forward strand.
GCAATGGCACAGTCCTGGCTCAAGTTCAATTTGCCCCTCCCTCTGCTCTGACGGCAGCGGGCTTCAGCCAGCGCCTCGGCCTGAAGGGCCTCCCGGGACTTCTTCCGCTCCCTGCATGTCAGGAGGAAAGGATCAACCGGAAGGGTATTACTCACCGGAGCGGCCTGTATCTTGCTGGAGCTCACCCGGCCGGGCGACTCGGCGGCCATCTTAGCTCCCGGTGGTGGAGCAGCAACAGTGGAGTCGATGCAGTCATTAGGGGTGGTGCCGGCCGGCACTTCTCCCGACAGTCACCTCTGGAGCAGCATGTCGTCGTAGTGGCGTTCAGCAGCTCTCATGTAGGTCAGCGCAGGAGCACAGGCCTCGCACATCTCCTGCTGGCGCCGCAGATACAGCTCCGCAGCTTTCTGGGCGCGATCCCAGCGGGGATCCGTAGACAGGACAAGCAGCTCACCGCCATCTGTAGCAGCAGGGCGGAACCCAGCAGCATCGGGTACGTGGGAGGCATCGGCCGATACCTCTGGATGGTCCGGAGCAGCAGTCAAGGCAGAGGGTACCTCCCTCATGGAGCGGTGCACCGGAGCGGCAGCAGAACGCACCTCACAGTAGGTAAGTGGGGCGGTCCCGCAGAGCTCTGACGGCAGACTATGCAGCACCGCTGGTACAGGTGCAGAGGGGGATGACTCCAGAGGTGGAGGAGAGTCAGGCACTTGATGAAAGGCATTCACACAGGCAGTGGGCCCAAGCAGGGAGTCTTCTTTCCGGCCACCATGCCGGACGTTAGGAAGGTCCATGCTGGACCTGGATGAGGGGTACGTGGACACCACTTGTAAATCTGGGTAGAACAGTTCATACACCATGGCAATGTAATGGTGGGCAGTGTCGTTGGCGGATGCTTGAGCCAGTTGAGACAACTTGTGCACCAGGGTGTAGAGAGTGCGCAGCTCAGTGCTCATGATGAGATCAGGTTCTGCAGGGCCATTGAGCCTACCCCGCAGATAGGGCACACAGCAAGCGGAGCAACTTCCCATGAGGTTAAGAGAGCCGCCAGGACAATCACATAAGGGGCAAACCCCAAGTAGTTGATTCTCAGGGGAGTCCCTAATGATTAGGACTCCTCCGGTCAGTTCGTAGACTTGTCCACGATTCTCCATGATCATAAATAGCAGCAGCAGTTCAGAGGCACAACTGCTGTCTCTGTAGTACACGTGCGTCTGGCTCACTTCCTGTGGGTTCCTTCATTCACACTCGGCTCCTCCCCCTGGTAAATAGGATAGTCCAATCCAGAACAAGCAAAGGGGGAGGGGTTTGAATAGTTCCCGCTTTTTCTTGCAAGCTGAAGAGCAGCACAAGCTTGCAAAATGCAGAAATCTTTGCAGAACAGCACATGGCTTCCCTGGTAAGGCGGGAAGCGCCATTTTGAGCACAAAGAGACCATACGGTCCGCAGTGAGCTGGAGCCGCCATTTTGAGAGCACAAAAATACATGGCATCCCTGTAGGAGCAGTACACACCAGATTGAGATATAACATAGTCCAGCACAGTGTGGTCTCCATTTGCATTCAGGAGCCACAAATACATTTCTGTCCCTGTAATCTTTGAGTGTCACGCACCCTGGGATAGCATCAGGGAACGCCTCGCACAGGGACCGCAGTAACTCTTACTGCAGGGTGCACAGGGTCCTACAGACATTTCCCATGTAGTCCCTGTCCCCTTACCTCTCTCTTCGTCGTGGGGTGCAGAACGGTCATCACGCTTCCCTGGTGTCGCCTCAGGCCAGCCGCCCCAACTGTAGTGCCATTAAGGGACCGCCAGCTCCCTGGTGAAGCTTCAGGGACCTGCCTCCCTTTTCTTCTTAGATGGGGTGCACAGGAGTCATAGGCGTAATCCCAGAGTTCCCTGTCCCCCTCACTCTCCGCTGTGGGTACAGGAGGGTATCCACCACTTCCCTGGGGATGCCTCAGGTCAGTCGCCCCTGCTGCAGTGCCATTAATAGGCAGCCAGCTCCCTGGTGAAGCCTCAGGAACCGGCCCCTATTTTCTTCTTGGTAAAGTAGATGGGTGCACAGGGTAGGGTGACCATTCGTCCCATTTTTGCCGGGACAGTCCCGGTTTTTGCTGGGCTGTCCCGGTTGCCCGTCCGTCCCGGGAATATCCCGTTTTATCTCCCTGATGCACGGGGGAGTCGGCGACGATGCGCTTGGGATGCGCGGGGGGAGCGAGCAGCGGCGCCGAGGAGGAGGAGGATGCGGCAGCTGGGTAGTATTTTTTTCATGTTAGAATGCCGGGGGCGGGGCTTAGAGAGTAGAAGCAGGGGATTGGTTGGAGGTCAGAGGATCTTGGGGGGGTAGGGGGGGCTTAGTACCCGGCCGGATGGAGTGAGCTGCTTCTCAGTGAGAAAGGTGTGTGTGTGTGTGTCCTGTCTGTGTGTGTGTGTCCTGTCTGTATCCTGTCCTGTCTCTGTGTGTGTGTGTGTGCTGTCTGTCTGTGTGTGTCTCTTGTCTGTGTGTGTGTCTCTTGTCTGTGTGTGTCCTGTCTGTCTGCGTGTGTGTCATAGGAGGAGCTGAGGGGAAGGTATGAGGAGGGGGAGATATGAGGAGCTGAGGGGAGAGGGTAGGTATGAGGAAAGGATAGGGAGGGAGACGTATGAGGAGAGGAGGTATATGGGGAGGTATGAGGGGAGGAGAAGAGGGGGAGATATAAGGAGAGGGGGAAGTATGAGGGGGCAGGTATGAGGAGGGAGAAGTATGAGGAGCGGGGGGTCTGTGTGTGTGTATCACTGTGTGTGCACGTATATTGGAGAGGGAGGTTGAGTGTGGGGTGGGGAGAAAAATACATGGGGGTATGGGTGTAAGAGAGAAGGGGGAAGGAATGGGTGAGAGGGGGGGAAGGAATGGGTGAGAGGGGAGGGAAGGAATGGGTGACTGGGGAGTGTGAGGTGGGGTGAGAGTGAGGAGGTGTGTGAGAAGGGGGGGGGTTCTCGCAAGGGCGCCGAAACGTGGGTAGAGGGCCCCGGTGAAAACGTACTTCCTGGGCCCCAGGAAAGCTGTCTGCAGCCCTGCATGGCAGTGATGTCACTGACTGCCACGAGGAGACCCTATTTTGCAAAGTGTAAGGTCAGGAAGGTCACATTTTAAAAAGTCTTAATTTAAATTAATGCCTAAATTTTTGTATTTAATTTTAATTTGTCAAATAATTATTTATTTAATTTTAATTTGTTAATTATTTTCATTTTAATTAATGTCTTCAATATTTATACACACACACACACACACACACACACAATCACACTGCAGGGCCCACCTCCTATACACACAGACACACACTGCAGCCCCCACCAACGGGACGTATTATGGTGCCGAGGCATCACGTGATGCCACATTGTCATGGCAACATGTCACCGCCTGACGTTAGTGTCTCGTTGTCATGGCAACGGGGTGCGTCACGTGATGTAATTGGTTTATAAATAATTTTTTATTGTGTCCCGGTTTTTCATTTTGAAAATCTGGTCACCCTAGCACAGGGGTTCCTATTCAATCATAGAGCAGCCTCTGTCCCCTTGAAGTGCATGTAGAGACATACGCTCCCTGGTGCATAGCCACCAGGAATGGTCCCACATAGCAAGGTCTTCTTGGATTAGGGTAACCCCCTCCCTGGGGAAGCTTCAAGGAGAGTTCCCTCACGGCAAAGTCTATGGCTGCTGTTCTGTTCTGCATACAAAGTCTTTGAAACTGCTGCATGGTCCACTGTCTTTGAAAACCTGTCCCGTTGATAAAGCCTGTCCTGTCCTGGGGAGCAGTCCTCATCTCAGCACCTAATCTCAGCCTCCAAATGTAACCCTTCTATGGTACCCCACCCGACATGAGATTGGGGGGTACACTCCTGGTTACTCTGCTCTGTATTTGGTACTGTAAGCTGCTGGTAACAGGAGGGCTGAGTGCTCCGCGGTGTTGTGGGGAGAACCCAGGACAGGGAACAGGTAATAGTGTGGTGTGGGACAGGTTACCTTGTTCTCTCAGGGTGCACAGTGCCTCCAGCCAGTAGGGATCCCCTGGGGTCTCCAGAGGAGAAACCCCCACTGACACTCCATTCTCCATACACCAGGCACAGGGACACACACAGGAGCTTCTTTCTGTGGATCTTTATTCAGAGCAGCATACACAGCATACAGCAGAACATCATAGGCCTGATCTTGCTTGCTCTGCCATTCTGCTCATGGCAGCTTTACCTCCCGCCCCCCCTCCTTACCCAGGTGGGCAAGAGGGGGAGAACAATTCTCTGTCCTCTCTCCTCAATATCTTCTCTCAGACTCTCCTCATCCTAACTAACTGACACACTAAATTTAGGAAACATGCCTCAATTTGAATATCCTCAGGGAGTGTCTCTAACTTTGAATCATTACAACTCAAAGCTGGATACCGATTGGCTCACACACATCAGGGGGTGTTCCAACCCATATCCACCCTTTGGATTAACATGCTCAAAGGTTGCTTAGGCCCGCCCCTGAATATTGCTACAATACTCAGAGCTGAAATGCAAAACAGGCCAACTGAAGGAATTAACCTTTCCACTGCCTGTTCTAACAGGACTGACAGAGGAATGGCCCAGAATTAGCAATAGCTGCCGAAGGCCAGGGTATATGTGTATACATACCATGAATAAATGAATACAGATGTAACACAACTCACTGTTTCCGGAGCCGCGGCTGAAAAAGAAGAAAAACGTTTTGGCTTTGGAGACAATGCCCGCTGTGACATCGCTGCCGGAAGTCCATGCTTCTGGTTCGGACAGCCCATCGCGATAATCCCAGTGCTGGATACCGTAAGGCTGTGGCCAGGGTGGGAGAGAACCGGGCAAGCACACTCACACTTGGCGCGATCAGAGTGATAACTCTGTATGCCCTCGTCCAGGTTGAAGGTACGGGCGTGCACTTGCTGCTTGGCGAGTTAACCAAATTTGATTTGGCTGCTCGCTGATGCGTCACGTGAGCGGTTCGCCCAATAAGGGTGAACCATATCTGTGATGTCATGGCCGCGTCCCCCGACACCCCCCCCCGTGCGGGAATTTGCTGGCCAGAAATCGCCCGGCCGAGCAGAGCACATGACGTCACGGTGCTCGAGCACCAGTGCGCCTGCTCCCAGCCTGGCCGCAGCCTAAGGCTCGCTGCATCTGTAACTCAGTATTCTCAGGATATACTGTATTATTGTCCAATTCATTTTTGAATATTGTTTTTCTCCTTAGTTTTTGTAAATTTAATTAGTACCTCTAGAAAAACAAGAGGGGTTAAGGAAATAATTTGAATTCCATACCGCATGTTATTATATGATGTATCTAAGTCTACATATAGGGATGTCATTTTTCCACCTATGCCTTCGTTAATATTTTTTATTAAGTTTAAGGTGGTGAAAACTATGTATTAAAGATTTTTTTTCAAATGTTAAAAAAAAGTTGCCTGAATTGCATATGTACGCCAGAAGAAAAATAGAATGGCTTGTGTCTTGACACACATCTGATTCACAGATCCCGTTAAACGTTAGGGGGTGAAAAGTATAACCAGACATTAACAAAGTTATGGTGGGTAAAAAAAGTGGCAAAAACCCTCTACCGTACAGTGTGCAGCAAATAAAAAACACTTGTGGTGCATTTGCATTTCTGCAACCCTGTCTTTCCCCATTATTGCTTAACACAGGGGAGCGCAATCTTTCTTCCCTGCGCCCCCCTACCGGGTGACCCTTTCTCCGCGTGTCCCCCCCCCCCGCCCTTACCTCGGCTCTGGCATTCTGGGCGTCATGACGTCACGTTGCCATGGCAACGCGTCTCCAGAAGCCGCCTGAGCCAAGGTAAGTGAATTTTACAGAGGCCTTCGCCGCTTCCCCGGCATTTAATTTAAGTGCCTTTGGAAAGCAAGCGGGGCCTCTGTAAACCCAGCGCCCCCACAGACAATCTCGCGCCCCCCCAGTTTGCACTCCCCTGGCTTAGCATACAATGCGTCCACTGCAGCCAGGGATTCTGGGTAATGACATGCAAATGAGCACTCACAGTGAGTCACTTTTTACTTCTTATCCATTTTAACATGGACCCCTATAAGATTATGATGCCATATTACACAGCTTTTTAGCACCGCCTGGGTTAAAGAAGTGAAAAATGTAATTTAAATTAATAAATGCTACTGCTTTCATCCAGTATTAATTAACTGTATACTGCTGCCTGTTCATTTTCATGGCGGAGGTCACATCCTCATAATAGGATTTAAATTGTTCCTCTGAGGTTATACCTGCACTCTCAGCAGTACATAGTATGTATCCTCAACATCTTATTTGCCAAAGGACTGATGTACTGACACAGAAGCTGAAACGGAGTGTTGAAGCTCTCTGTGGAACTAACATCATTCCTGTCACTGCCCTAATGAGCCTTGCACACTGTTTATCACTTGACCCCATTAAAGTTAGTGTTTGTATTGCAAGGTAACACAGAGTGACACAACAACACGACAATAGCCTACATCTCTGTTGTATCTATACTGTGTAAAATGTACAGACCACTGTTTTGACAATGCATCTGTACAGCATTTCTGGCTTCCCTGGCAGGAAAGGTGTTAAAATACTGTATATCACTACTTGCAAGTGCATCTAATATAAGGGCTCGCTCAGACAGGCTGCTACGGCTACTTGCTAGCGTTCGCGCCCCCGCCACGTGCTCCTGCAGCTCAGCGATAAGTGCTCAAACAGCAGGAGCCAGATCGCGGCGTTTGGGGGCGTGGCGGGGGCGTGTAACGAACGTGTCATGGAGCTGGTTCGCCTATATTGGCTGAGCCAGCTCGCGTCACGCAACTGTAGCCCCAAATTACAATTTGAGTTGTGCTGGCAAAATGTCGCAGCGACAATGCTGCACTTTGCCACCGCACAACCCAAATTTGCGGCGGACGTGCGCGCGCACGCCACATCGCCTTCTGTCTGAGCTCAACCTTAGGCTTTGCCTATAGTGCCGCCGACGGCGACATGATGGGTGACGTCACCCGTCGCCACCGGCGAAAGTTATGTTTCGCCGGTCGGCGGCATCGCGGGATTCCCGCAATTTGATTTGTTAAAGGGCCGTCACGTGACGCGACGTCCCTTGAAAAATCTAAATTTGCCGGCGGCGGGTTTTCGCGCCGTTGCTCCGTCGCTTGTCGCCGTCGCGTGCACTATAAGCGCATGCGGCGGCGGCGGCAATGCTTTTGTTTTGGGGCGAATTCGCGTCGCTGGCACTATAAGCACAGCTTAAGGAGGCATAGGGCAGGGGTTTGGAGGAATTCTTTTCATATGTGCTGAAGGAGAGGCTCTGTGAGTGAAGACACTGACTGGAAACAATTAAACTGAGTTTGAAGCAGGGGTGTCTGGTTAAAATTCCCTCTCTATGACCTTGGGCAAGTCACTTTATCTCCCTGTGCCTCAGGCACCAAAAAATAGATTGTAAACTCTAAACTGTCAGCGCTATACAAGTAAAAACAAATATTATATGGGGGTGCACAAGAATTGTGTCTTAGTTATTGGGTTGGGAGTGGATAAGCCTCGTGAGGATCTCCGACCTCAGGTGGAAAAATTACATTTAAGATCTTTTGGGAATGTAGCCACTGTGCCTGTGATAAATCTACTGTATGTACAGTGCTGTTCACACTATCATTACAATGTAAGGATAACATATTACTACTTGTACAGTACCAACACTAATATTATTACTCACTATTACTCACTATAATTTTTTGTGAGATTTTCATAAAAACAGCCATCATAAAAAGTCTTGTCAAGAAAAGAAGTTCTTAAGAAGAATATAGCAGTCAAGTAATTCCTTAGTAGATACAAAAATATAATTGTATTAAGGGGTGCGAACATATGATGGCAGTTGTTTATCTCTCAGCTTCATTACTATTAAATGTCCCCTATACAGGTATCTTATTTTCATCTGGATATGTCTGATCATTGTATCTGGCTTTCAAGAGCATTCATAGTAGAAGTAAAATGTAAATCAGCACTTTAAACAACTGTAAATTGTAAGTGGATGTTGTGTGGGCTCCTAAAGTCCAGACCTCAAGAGCAACCACCACACCTTGTTTCTAAAATTCTCTTATTAACATATAACGAACAAAGTCACGTTACCCTAATTAGCGCTAAGGCAACTTGCTTAGGTATGTAACGGATTTTCTGGCCTAGCCTGACCCACCCAATCTCACATTGGCCCCTGTGGTCTAACCAGTCCCAATTACAGTGTAGTGTCTGGTGGTGCACCTGTTGGCAACAGGACTCCTGAGTCTCCCGCATGATGTTGTGTGGGGATTGCCAACCCAGACAGGCAGCTGAGGTAGTGTGCATGAGTCCTACCTAGATCCAGTGCAGCGCCTCCACCTCATCAGGATCCCAGCGTCCGCTTGTGGATGGTCCTGGTGAGGAACTCCTCTGTGGTGCACTCCTCTGTGTAATCACTCCACACTTACACACGAGGGTATGATTGAACAAGATCATCTTTATTGAGGTGAGGTGGGCCAGCTGCCCCTCACAGCGGTTGTACTCAGCCGCTCATGCTCACCGCACTTTCCCTTTGAAAGGTATCTCTTCCCAATTTGGTGGATTCCCTATCTCCCCTCAGGAAGATATTCCCTGTGCCAGGTCCCTGGTCACAGTCTAGTGAGTCGCCTCCTCCCAAGTCTGTACTCAGACTTGCTCCTTACTCCAACATCTACAACCAACTCTAACTTTTGAGTAGTGCTGTGCCTTATGTATCCTCTGGGGGCAGGCACAACTCTGACATCACTAATTATGGATTCAGAGCATGTGACCACTCCCATCCATACATAGGGCACCTCACCAGGTTATGAGGGCAAACCTCCATAATTACTGCTGGCATGCCCATAACTTACCAGGCCTTACTGTCCGCAGGAGAGATGACTGTAGTCCATTTTACAGCATGGTTACAGGTATATAGTATGAAAACCTGGCCTCACAGTAGCTTTCGAAAACTGCTGTAAACTCGGCGCTGCCCTGCGTTGTGGTTTATGTAGATAGATTTTTGGGGTTCAAAATTCAGCTTCACGGAAGAAACCATTTAAGGGGTTAATTTGGCATGCTCTGTGAAAATGCTGAGACAGGGATTCAAACAGTGCAAAATGAAACATCTCTGCTTGGTGCTAGTGGGAGTACACCGGAGTTAGATAGTCAGGGTCCGGAACACAGACAGCAGATACTGTATACGACCTTCAATAATGAGTATATATTTGGGCTTTGTTTCTTCATACTAACAAGCCTAAAAAGTTACATTTGTACTGTAGTTAGAAAAAGCCATGATTGAGAAAAATGACCTCAGAACAGATGCACGGCTAACCAAAAGACTGCCTCAGTCACGTGTAACATCTTATTCCTGCTAACTGAAGCTTGCTATTGTAAAATGACTCACGAATAAATATACAGTATTGGGACAGCAACAAACCTGTGTTAGGATCTGTATTTTCACACAACAATACAGATTGTCTCCTTCGCCCTTGAAATGTAGGATCAGTATTCTTCCCTTGGTTTTGAATCAGGAACCAAGGACATTTTTTCACCCCTGGCTCTGTAGGAGACTCTTCTTCAGTTGCACCCATTTGTGGCGGTGATTTTTGAATGCTAGAAAATTCTCTGCTTGACTTCCGTGGATTAATAATTTAGTTTTTTCTTTTTTCTATGTAGAAATATTTATTTGTTTTAAGGATGATTTGACATCTTTTATATTATGTTTGACGCCATATAAAGTTCTGTTTGAACAAAATATCTGTCTGAGAGAAACTATTACTACTTAAACTAGTATGCAAACAAAAGACAGGGGTGCCCAATGCTACATCCAATTGACAAAACATATAAAGTAATAAGTATAAAGTTTAAATACTTCAATAATAATAATATTTACTTGGTTATTTAGTTAAACCTGCCAAGTTAAAAAGGTGGGGAGGGGTGAGCTCTGGAGGAGAGGCCACTTACCGCCAAGCAACTGTTGCCAGCCAGGAACTAAATTAAAACACAAATTCCTAGCACGCTCTAACTCCAACACCCACCACATTATATATATATATATATTTATGTCAGTAAACATGGTGGGTGTTGGAGTTAGAGCGTGATGGGAATGTGTGTGTTAATTTAGTTCCTGAATGGCAACATTTGCTTGGAGGTAGGTGGCTTCTCCTCCAGAGCTCACCCCTCCCCACCTTTTTAACTTGAGAGGTTCTAGCATTTTGCTGAATGGACAGGACTCACTGTGGTTGTTTCCCCTCATGCAGAGGTAAAAGGAAGGGTTCACAGTTTAGTGTTAGGACCTGCATTAATTTTGGTTTACCTTGACGTGGTAGGCAGGCTTATGACGCTTTGGCCAAAGGGTTTAACTAAATAACCAAGTAAATATTATTATTATTGAAGTATTTAAACTTTATACTTATTACTTTATATGTTTTGTCAATTGGAAGTAGCATTGGGCACCCCTGTGTTTTGTTTGTATACATTGGCCATGCTCAGAAGCCCTATTATTGACATAAATATATATATATAATGTGGTGGGTGTTGGAGTTAGAGCGTGCTGGGAATGTGTGTGTGTTAAACTAGTATGGTAGGTTAATATTTTGCAGATATTTGAGTGCTAGAAGAAGGACTAGGACAACGGTAACATTGCTACCCTTGAAAGGGGTGATCCTTGCTTGAATGGCAATGTCAGTTCTTTGTGATCTTTGACAAGTCCCTTTATCTCCCTCTGATTCAGGCATCAAAAGTGACATACGTAATTGAGGAGCAGGTCTTTGTGTTTCACAAATTAGATGTACAGAGCTCTGAACACTGAAATGCTAGAAAATAACATATTGTTATTATTATTATGTATAAGTACAAGGTTAAATCTTACTTTTCAAAGTCCTTGAGATTTTTTAATCTAATATTAGCCTGTGTGTGTGTGTGTGTGTATATATATATATATACCACATATATATATTGTGACAGAGTCACTGACTCAGTAGGCTGGAATAGTGAATGGAGAGACGCTGCAGCCAGTTCACAGAGTGTTAATCTCCTCAGACAGAAGGAAGCACACCTGCAGCTTAATTAAGCAGGAGGCCTGAGAGACTGCAGGTTTAAAAGCAGGAAGTGACACACACACAGAGGGCTTGTTTTTCCACAGGAAGGTGGAGAGAACTCTCCCGGCTTGGAAGCCGTAGCAGCTGCTGCTGCTCTGGTCCCCAGTCCTGCGAGGATCTTGGCTGCTGGGACCAGCTGGGACCCCAACCCAGGATAAAGATAAACATTGCTGCGAGGCTGGACACAGCCTGCTCCCCAGAACCGTGCTCCTGTTTGCTGTTTGGAGCTGAAACAGATAAGACTTTATTCTTATTATGCTTATTGGTTATCGTTTGTGTAGCATGTTTTGGGCATGACCAGATTAGCTGGCTGTCCTGTTAGTAAGGGCTCAAGAAGTGAGTTAGTGTCCCTAACGGGACTAGGCTTTAATTTTCAAGAAAGTAGTTTCTTAAAGGGACAGTGCACCTGTATTTATTTTGGTTGTGGCTAATAAACCACTAGTGTTTAAAGTTTCCCATCGTGTCAAGCGTCTTACTGACCCCGCCGCGAGGCCGTCCTGCCACAGGTGGTGTCAGAAGTGGGATGTTACGCCTCGGGGGGTCAGTAGATGAAGATGTGTTGAGACACTGAACTCAAGCGAAAAAAAAAAAATGATTTTTTGCTGAAGCATGGAAGTTACAGCTAGCAAGCGCTGAGTGTAAATTTTGCCCCGTCGGGTATGAAAGGATTGCTGTGTAAAGCTAATGCCTTTTGCTGAAGTGAGTGAATTTGCAGCTAGCAAGTGCTGTGAGCAAAGTTTACCCTGTCTGGTAAAAAAAACAAAGTGAAAATGAATTTTGGCAAAGATGTTGCCCTAAGAAGAACCCAGAAGGTTCAAAGATTGTAAAGCCCATACAAGTTACGTGTGTTGTGCAAAGTCTGCCTCGTCGGGTGTGAAGAAAAAATAAATCCGGGGTTTTAAAATGGCCGCAGTCAAGTGTCAGTTTTGCAATGTACATAACCATACAAAACAGTGTCCCTTCAGGCCATACGATGATGATGACGACTCGTATGTGGCCCCTGGAGGAGAGCCGTACCCACAGATGTATTTAGTATGCTGGGTCATAAAGTAGGTCACATGGAAGATTTGTGCCCCAAAATTTTCAAAGACAAACAGGTGCAAAAGCAAGCAACGCCCTATGAGTGCAAGCAAGATGTGGAAGCTGATACCAGTGAGCGTGTGCCCAGTACAACTAATATCTCTGGAGCTAATAAAGCAAAAAGAAAGAAGAAAAAGAAATCTGTTCCTCAAATCACAGGGGAAGTGACCAAGCCACTTGAACCTGCGCTGTCAGGACATGCGTCAGAAAGGCGCCGAGATGTGCTGCAGACCGGAGTGACCGGCAGAATTGTCACAGGAACGGTGGCAAAGGAAAAGGAGGAGCAAAAGGAAGCTGAATCCTTGATCCAGGGAAAAGAGGCCTTAATTTCTGCACTCCAAGCTGCCCACCGTGATTATGATGCCTTGCAGGAACAATTGAATAGGGAGCGAGAAGCTAATGCCGAGGTACAGAGGTGTATACTCCCAGCTATACAAGAGTATGCGGCATTAAAGAAAACAGAGCATCTCTTGCGGAGTGAGTTGGAGGAGCTGACGACAAATTTGAATAAGGCCAACACCGCAATTGCTAACATGGAATCAGAGAGAACAAGTCCTGACTGGAGACTGTGCTATCAGATGTCCCAGAGAGATGTGAAAAACTTCATCAAAGACTTAGAAGTTTCTCACCAAGAAGCTAGCGCGCTCAAAACAGAGCTGGGTACTTTGAAGAAAGCCAATGAGACAGTAAGGGATATAGAGACTGTGAAAATGGAGAATATAAACCTGAAAGAAGAGGTTTTAAACCTGACCGGTCAGGTCAGTGATGGGACTGAGAAGCTTCACCAAGCGCAGAAAGTGAAGGCGCAATTGGCGCAAGAAAAATTAGAGGTGCAGGAAGCACTGCAGAATGCAGAGAGGATGCAACGTGTCTCCCTGGAGCAGCACACACAAGCAGCGCACCTATGGCAGAGCCAGCTGCAAGAGCAATATGCAAGTCTGCAAGCGGCCAAGGAGAAGCAGCAAGTGCTACAGGAACGGCTGAGTACCCAGTATGTCCCCACAGAACAGCATGAGGAGCTGAGGACCACACTGTACACCACAAGAGCATCGCTGGGGGCGGAGCTTGAAAGCCAGGTGATTCTGTGTGAGAGGGAGCGCGAAAAGGTCCAGAGACTGGAGCAAGAGCTGGAGAAGCAGAGAGGCAACTCCATCTCCATGAGTCAGTATGCCAAGGAGAAAGAAGCCTGGAAAACAGAAGCAGCGGCGATACTGGCGACAAAAACTACAGAGCTCCAAAAGAAACAAAAGCGTGACCTGGACGAGATACTCGAGGCCCTAAAGACTGAGCATGTGGCTATGTTGGACACCGCTCAGTTGGAAAATAAGATGAGAAAGACATCACAGGTTATCCAGCAACACTCCCAACGGAGTAAATTAAAGGGACAAGAAAGAAAGGCCCAAGCCTACGAGTCTGCCGACGGTAATAGAGCAGCATCATGGGGTGCACTTAGGGTTGATAAGACCCCCACCCAAATTGAAGTTATAAAGATAAATGAGGTGAAAACCAACACTAAAAATACGCTGATGGAGAAAGGTCCAGAAGCCATCACCACTGAAGCGGAGTTACTGTCTTCACAAGAGAAGGCTAAGCTTCAAGGTAGCCCTCTAAGGAAGCTTTTCACTGGATCTGGTTTAAAGAAGCTTTCAGGCAAGAAGCATAAAGGAAAGAAGGAAGGCATTACACCATGGGCCTCTTTTAAAAAAATGGTCACCCCTAAAAAGCGTGCAAAGCTGCCTTCTGAAAGTGACAAAGAAGATGAGGTTGAAAAAGCAAAGAGTGCTACCATGTCCTCTACTGATAGTGCTGGTTCTGTTGAAAATCAAGAGGAAGCTAAAGAAAATGGTGAGGAACAAAAGCTGGAAAAGAGCCCGGAAGATAAGAAAAAGGTTGACAGCTCTGTATCATGGGAAGCTTTAATCTGTGTTGGTTCTTCTAAGAAAAGGGCCAGGAAGACTTCTGATTCAGACGAAGAAGTACAAAAAACCTTTCAGGGTAAGGGAGACTCTGAGCCCAAGAGGAAGAAGGCAGAGATAGCTGATAGACAGCAGGAGGCTTGGGGACATTTGCAAAAGGGGACACAACAAAGGCGGAGCTTCAACCCTAGACTCAGGATGGCACAAGAGAAAGAGGTAGAGAAGGATGAGTGTTCAGGCCCAGATGGCCTGGTAATTACCCAAAAAAGAAAATGCCTAAATTGGAAGGCAAGAAAAAAAAAAGGGGGAGGGAAGGGCCGACGTCAGACATTTTCGCCAAAAATGCTGGTGCACGGGAATGGTGCACGGGCCGCTCCACAGGACAATGTTTCGCTGGGGAGAGGGATATGTGACAGAGTCACTGACTCAGTAGGCTGGAATAGTGAATGGAGAGACGCTGCAGCTAGTTCACATAGTGTTAATCTCCTCAGACAGAAGGAAGCACACCTGCAGCCTAATTAAGCAGGAGGCCTGAGAGACTGCAGGTTTAAAAGCAGGAAGTGACACACACACAGAGAGCTTGTTTTTCCACAGGAAGGTGGAGAGAACTCTCCCGGCTTGGAAGCCGTAGCAGCTGCTGCTGCTCTGGTCCCCAGTCCTGCGAGGAGCTTGGCTGCTGGGACCAGCTGGGACCCCAACCCAGGATAAAGATAAACATTGCTGCGAGGCTGGACACAGCCTGCTCCCCAGAACCGTGTTCCTGTTTGCTGTTTGGAGCTGAAACAGATAAGACTTTATTCTTATTATGCTTATTGGTTATCGTTTGTGTAGCATGTTTTGGGCATGACCAGATTAGCTGGCTGTCCTGTTAGTAAGGGCTCAAGTAGTGAGTTAGTGTCCCTAACGGGACTAGGCTTTAATTTGCAAGAAAGTAGTTTCTTAAAGGGACAGTGCACCCATACTTATTTTGGTTGTGGCTAATAAACCACTAGTGTTTAAAGTTTTCCATCGTGTCAAGCGTCTTTCTGACCCCGCCGCGAGGCCGTCCTGCCACAATATATATATATATATATATATATATATATAAAAAACAGTGATGTCACTACTATTAGGTATAAATAGTGAGGGTAGAAGATTCTAGATACAGTGTTATGATAATATCATGAGATATGTATTTGAATCAATCTGGTGCTTCAGGGGTTAATGTAGCTACAGTTTGATTTTAAAAATACAATATATTTGGTCAATACTTTTCCTGAGTCTGTGCAGATCTACAAAGAGGACTTAATTAGGGGGCTATCACTAAAAGTGATGTATGTGTAGTTTAGAAGGCAATACACGATAACCAGATACTAGTCTGTCAGCCTCAAAGAAAACTAAACATTCTTGAATGATCATTTGTACATCCCACATAGAGGTGGCCCACAGATCACCGCTTAGTTGGATTACTTTATTAAAAATGAGAATATCATGTGACGTCATAAATTCTGCAAAATAAGAGGTACATATATAACGTTGTTGCAATAATACAAATCAAATCATGCCACCCACTGCCTGAGTAAGAGGTGCCAAAGACAGATAATTGTTTCCCCTGTGAAAATAGACATTAGGCTGTCAAATTTTAGGTCCAAGTATGCATGTAGAGAGGGCAGACGCAGCCGTGAAGATGGCTTCTGTCTAAGTATTGGAGAAATTAAGTTATGAGTGTTTATATATTGAGTCAAGATTTGAAATGCCTTTTTAGAGCAGGGTTTTTTCTAAGTCGTAAAACCGTCAACCTAGCAGCTGATTTATGACAGGGGTGAGCTTATGTGGTTTTCAATGAGAAGAATGGTATATAGGGATTGCCCTGGATTTATGAAATCAAAATTCAACAGAGGTGTGTTTTGGACCAAACGTGAATTTTCATATTTCTATGCCTGTGACCTCTCTGGGGGAAAACCTATAACATATGGTAATATACGGTATAGGATTTCTGTTTTATGTTTTATCCTGATATTTTAAGAAACTGTTCTGCATTGATTGTAACTATGTTCTTGTAATCTTTTTTTCCTGTAATCTAAGCACTGTATTTGTATACATATTAAACAATTCTTTAATAAGTAATGCTTTGGGGCTCTGAATGAACTGTTGCACGCTCTGGAGAGAGTGTTTACATTTTCGGCCACCTTGAAAAAGCGTCACTAGATGCGAAACGGCCATCGGTGCGCTACGCCGTTACGTCATACCATGTGACCCCGGAAGTCACGGAGTATCTATCTGTATAGCCGACGGAGAATAATCTAGCTTTCTGTGTACTCCCCTGAACACAGAGAGGAAGAAAAAGATTTTATTGGTAACTCTAAGCTACATACGCAGTCAGTAGAGCTGTTCAGTACAGTCTCTTCACACGGAGCTCTGGGCAGATGTAGAACATTGCTGATATATACAAACGCCAATGTCAGCTTAAAAACTGGTTATATGTGGGCTCATGTGCTATATATAAGGGACATCAGTGCAGTACAAACTAGCAAGACGATTTATGCAAGCCATACCCAAACCATCTAATTGAGTCACATAGAAACCATAATATTTTCACCTGTTAAGGTCATTTGATACTAATGGCTTAGAACAGTCTGCTCTGTAGCTACAAAATCCTAGCATTTATAAATGTCAGTGCTAAAGCAGTATATCTACCATAATGATATACTAGTCTGACTACTCCATAGTACAAAGTAGTTAGCTACAACAGCAGCATAAATCTAAGTACTAGGAGATCAACCCAAGAGTTACGCTATTTGATACTCTGGTTAACTTGAGCATAAGTAGCTATTACTTGCTCCATATGGGGTTACAAATATGGTACAGTAATCTTATGGCACTGCAACTAACAATGCCATACCTGTTGCACAAGGTTTTAAATCATTAATATCACACTCTCTGTTAATGGCGAACATCGCTTTATGTAAATAGGGTGTAGTAGTATTTAGTTCTCAGGAGGACTTTATACATACTGCACTCCCACCTAATGGCGATTTTCCCTTTTTGATAAAACGGTACTTTAATATTAAGTCCTACAGGACTGTAGGAGAACATTTTTTGAGTCCTATCCTCACATATACATCAGAGTCCGTTATTTCACTATGATATATTGCTGAGAGGCATCATTTGCAATGTGATAAAATAATAATAAACTTTTTGTTGGTCAGTCCATTATTATTTTAATTATATTACTAATAAACTTTGATTTTAAATAATTCATCATCACACCACTGTGAGTGCTACAATAGGGGCCTTCTTTTCTACTCATATGTTCTTCTCATAGGTTTCTTTTGTTCACATGTTATTAGCCTAAGCACCCCAATTTCATACAGTAGCAAGAGTGTTTTCCTCCCTTTCCCCTATTTGATTTAACTCTTGAAAGTACCTTGCAGAGTAGGAAGGTGAGTTGGCTAGAGTAGCCGTGTGTATTAACCCTGGCTGCATATCTAACTCACAAAGTTGTGGGCTGTTCGTGACAGATGGTATATGGGAGACGGATTGAGGGGAAATATTGTTCATTTGAGTGACCTTTGCGAAGGTGAAAAGTGGGCCAGCTTGCGAGCTGTGTATTAACCCTTGTCCCATATGCAGGTCACATTTTCACAGGTGTGTCGTATGTGACACTCAGGTTACTGGGAGGTGTAAGTGGGGGAGCCTCACATGTAAATATGTTCCTAGTAAGGGGATAGATGATTTGCATAGATGTATCCCCATTTGTTGTTTTGTTGTCAGGAAAGTGGCCCTGAAGTAAGGTCCATATCCATGAGAGAATTAAAGAGTACAGTCTCCCCATAGGGGAGGCCTGTGTCCCTTCCACAGGGGAACTACATTGGTAAGAAGCCCACTATACAGTACCTTGATAATGATCCGAGGTATAGTAAATGGCTAAAGTGACACCTCCTGCTATCTCAGTACCAGAGTGCTACAGGAGAGGTACGCAGGACAGTGTGCAGGGAGGATGATCTCCCTAATGCAGTGAGCAAGGGAAGCGCAAGCTGGGACCCAGAAGTTTAGAGAAATAGGGATCCAAGGTAACAGAGTGTCACTTAAGAAGATAGCAGTGTGGCACCCACCACAGTTCAAGGAAAGCACCTCCCTAGGAATACCTGCATGTATTCAGAGAAGATATTGTATGTGTACTGACTGTGAATAAACAATACCTGTTTTCATAACTACAAAGTTCCTGGCGCCCATAATTTTCATCTGCATATACGCCCAGCCTGCGCAGAGCAGCACCCCTGACAAAGGTAATGTACCCTGAGTAGCCAATATTACAAACACCTATATAAATTCAAAACAAACACACAAAAGATTCTCCCTTGAATGCACTCAGATGGGTTAGTAGTAGTGATATGATTAGTACATTAAAAACCTTTTATCACATATAAAATGATGTTGTAAAGAGGGACAAGGTAAACATAGTCCAGGACCAGTCCCTATTGGCAAACCAAAGAATCTTCCTGCAAACAAATACACGGAAGATACATATAGATGGCACTACATCAAGACACAGTGGGCCAAATGGCAAAGGTAGTCACCCATATATGCCTACAGAAAAGGTACTAATCCAGATAGTGGATGTCCTTATGTCTAAAAAATCAGCAAACCTTGACGGATGCAGGCTGCTGATACTGGGTCTGTAGGGGTGAATAGCTTAAAATGAGCCGGTCTAGTGGTGAGGACCTAGTATAAATGGCCCACACTGGGGTATGATGTAGTGTAAACCCAGAAACGGTGTGAAATAACCACAATCAAAAACAACCGAATGGTGTACATAAAAAACACATACCCCCACGTAACTCTACAGATATGAGTATGTTTACTTTACATAATGGTGTAGATTCCTGTCAAGGGCAAGCACAAAATGTGCTATTCTAGTGCCCTGAGGCACGGTTCAGAGACCGTATCCAGTTAATGCCTCTACAACATTGTGACAAGTGGCACAGGAATCAAACATATAGAATAAGTACAGAACAGCCTCAGTAGGTCTCATCGTGAGTGATGTTAATGATACTGCTTATTGGATTGACAGAAGGATAGAGTGTGCATGAGAGTAGTTATATATTGTGTGCCAGTACGTAGGTAATTATAGCTCACTGTACTAACAAACACACTGAGGCGTGAATCTCGTTGGATCTATACTTTGGGTACCCTAGTTCCAAAGGGACTCAATGAGGAATTCCTCTTCTCCCCCTTCATCTGACGCGAGTACCCCCATAGGCTGTATACAGCTGTCTGCCAGTATTGATTACTCTCACTAGTTGTTGCCCATTATTGGAGTCCAGCCTACGGTATGTGTGCGATACGCCATCTATCCACCCCACATTTGGCTAAGACATGACACTCCACCCATTGTCTGCCTCTCCCTGGGTACTACGACCATCTATTCTGTCTCCCATACCCATAGCCTGCGCAGTGATTATACTTTTCATTTTTGCTGGTTTTTATGTGGTTCCTTCCCATTTCCAACACATCGTTAAGTACTATGACAGTAACACTGTCTGAGTTGCAAAGGGTATATTTTCAGATTTGCCTGTCACCATCACCTCTGCCATTCACTTGGATATTTTGACTACTACCAGTTTATTTCTATTTTTTTGGTCATCTCCATGTGTCAGTCTCTGTCAGACAATGCCCCTGAGTGACATTCACCCACACGGGCTATCATTCAGATAGGCATCAGACTCACTGCCCTCAGGGTAATCTGTCTGTCCCGCTAATGATTAGCAAGCACAGATTTCAGGAATTGCGATAGGCTGCTCTGCAGGCAACTAAGGGAGGACACTCCCATTAGGTTGCCATGGCTACCTTAGGCTACTTAATGTGCACGTTCACTACGTGCCAGTACCTTTGAGAAAGCGCGGAAACGCGCGAAACGTGCGTCAGGTGACCGGAACAGAGTGACGTCACCATGCCGAGTAGACGTCCCACATGATTGTTATCGCTGCCGGGTAGAATCAGAGACTTATCCTGTCTCTCGGCAACTACACCTCAGTAACCCGCCTCCACTTCCCCTGACAGCGGGACCCGGTGGAGCAACCCACAGATAAACAAGCTAAGTGAACTATCCCACTAGTGTGTCCGGTGGGACTCTCCACGGACACTGTAGGTCACATGGCCAAGTAAAGGCATTATACCCTCTCCACACTGCTGTACTTGTTACAGCTCTACTGCTTTGTTTGGGCACCATTGTTGTCCATCTACATCTGTATGTGGTAGTAAAGCGTCATTGTGTAGTCCCCATAGCACAGGGGTGTTACTTTTTGCCTTGGAAGTATATACTTACCTTCACCTACATCACCAGCAAAGGTTTCACGTTTGCAGCATAACTATTGCTAGCCTGAGTGTGTTAACTTCGTGTGTTTGATCATTGTGCTGCAGAGGCTATAACTAGATACGGTCTTTGAACCGTGCCTCAGGGCGTTAATATAGCACATTTAGTGCTTGCCCTTATGCATAACTCCACACCAACACACAAGGCAACCTTACCTATTTGTAAGGCTACGGGGCTTACATTCATCAACTCATACGGGTACTACTTGTACACCTTTTTACACCACTACCTAGTGATATACGTGTGTTTGTTAGTACAGTGAGCTATAATTACCTACGTACTGGCACACAATATATAACTACTCACATGCATACTCTATCTTTCTGTCAATCCAATAAGCAGTATCATTAACATCACTCACCATGAGACCTACTGAGGCTGTTCTGTACTTATTCTGTAAGGATTAGTACCTTTTCTGTAGGCATATATGGGTGACTACCTTTGCCATTTGGCCCACTGTGTCTTGATGTAGTGCCATCTATATGTATCTTCCGTGTATTTGTTTGCAGGAAGATTCTTTGGTTTGCCAATAGGGACTGGTCCTGGACTATGTTTACCTTGTCCCTCTTTACAACATCATTTTATATGTGATAAAAGGTTTTTAATGTACTAATCATATCACTACTACTAACCCATCTGAGTGCATTCAAGGGGGAATCTTTTGTGTGTTTGTTTATAGTTATCCTCATCCCCTTTTGCACCAGTTTTCGGTCATAATTAATACACCCTCTAACTTTTTCCTTACCTCTGCTGATGCGGGAGCACCCCCCAGTCCCCTTCCCCTCCCTTTTCTCCCATCCCTGGATTTTCACCTATATACCTATATAAATTCCCTAGGAGCTAGGTGAGGGTTACAATATATGTATATATATATATATATATGTATGTAGCCCCCTTTCCCTATGCCTAAGGGAACTTTTTATATATATAAAAACAAACAAAAAACAGGCGCACTCGTAGCATAGTAAAGTTTACAAAAATGTATGTGGAGTTGAGTGTATAAAAAGGCACACTCACAAACATAACGGAAATACAAGCAATTATGAGTAATACTCAATCGCCAGCCAGAATGCGGGAACCAAGCCACTCCGGTAAGATCGTCCGATATGGAGAGAATTCAGCAGCTTCCAAATGTACTCCGTGTACCGGAGGAGCTAAGGAGCGTCGCCCACTCCAAGCCCCTCGTCACTGCAATGAGTCTCCGATCACAATTGTAAACTTTACTACGCTATGAGTGCGCCTGTTTTTTGTTTGTTTTTTTAGATATCTTCAAGGAAGTGGTGTTCCCTTATATTCAGGCTGCAAAGACTCTATTGGATTGCGTGTGGAGCAACATTTGGATTTGTATTGTTTTTTATTCTGGACAATATTTTTCAATTTGTTTATTATTCTATTATACATACATTTTTTATTAAATTATTTTTATTTTTTATATTTTTTGTATCAGTCCTGTTCAACATAGATTTTCATCATTATTTGCCTTTTCATACGTTTAGTAGGTTTGGATGGCGCCATATCTATTTTCTTTTCTGTGCTTGTGTGTGTGTGTATATATATATATATATATATATATATATATATATATATATATATTATGTGTGTATGACATCTCACAAATAAATAATTCTGTTCTAATCAGCACTGCCCATCAGAGAAACATGTTGTAGCCAGAAGAGAAATTCCTCATAAAATGACCAGTAGTGGTTGACAAATGATGTTAAACAGTATATATTTTCCTCTTGGTGAAATAGAGTGACACATACATTTTAATAAACTACACAACAGACAAATTCATATTTCAGGTTCTGGTTTTTATTACTTACCAGTGTTTTTGCATTTGCTCCCAAATGGAATATTCTGACATATACACATCAAACCGTTTTATAATTATACTGCACCATTTCGTTTGTAAATCTGCATACTTTACCTTTCAAATGTAAAAATGTAACTGGGCCTCTAAGTCATTGTCCTTAAAAAGGGACGGTACTGACATTCTCACCACATTCCTAAAATAAAACGCAGCGAACTGAATCCCATTGAGCATACATGGCACATTTAAATATTTCAAGTCAAAGTAGTTTACTCTGAACTGAAAATCTAACTTGCTGAAGATGGGATATAAATACGAAAGCTGTATTGGATCGTTTCTAACGTGCCCCTCTGTCATTTAAACGTCCACCAGAGAACTCAATTACTATCATCAAGCAGATGACTCAGACAGTTGTCCAGTTATTGTTATGGTATTTGAACAAGGTGCTACACACAAAGTACTTAAAGGGAGCGTGGAAAGCATGTAAACAATACATTACTTGATTGATCTGAGCGAATACTTACATTTTCAGATGACATCACATCACTTAAATTCACTGAACGTGAAGTCTTTATTTTGGAGACAAAATACAGTACTAACAATGAATTGGAAAAGAGGCCAAGAATGTGAGAATGTAACGCTTGTGCTCACCACGAACAAGACGGGACCCCGGTCTCGGGTGGGAAAGGGTATAAACACCACCCACAGCAGCGAGGGCACGTCTGGAGAGTGTGTAGTTGTGGTAGCCGGGTCAGGATTGGAGAAAGGAGAACAGCCTTGATACTTGCCGAGGTCAGAGGTTGTAGCCAGTAGAATAGTCGATATCCGGGGTGCCGTGGTCAGGGGTTGGAGCCAGTAGAATAGTCGATATCCGGGGTGCCGTGGTCAGGGGTTGGAGCCAGTAGGATAGTTGATGTCCGGGTGCCGTGGTTGGGGGTAGAGAGAAGCGGAAGGTCAGAGGCAAGCCATGGTCAGTAATCCAGAGAAGCAGAGTCCAAGGGTCAAGCTGGGTCGGCACACAGGAAGTCAAACAGCAAAACAAGGCAAGGCAAGGCATGGCAAGGCAAATGCAGCTAAGAACAGGGGTGTGGGAACAGCAAGGCTACAAGGAACTATGCTCAGCCAAAGTGCCAGTGGCACAGCTGAGCATAAGTAGGGAAGGACGACCAATGAGGCAGTTGGGAGGAAGGAAGGTGCGGACCCAGCGGAGGCAGGGATAGGCTGGGAGAGTTGACTCGCAGCTGGGGAGCTGTGCACACGTGTCACTTGTGCGCGCTGCGCGATACCGAAACACGCAGCGATCGGGGGGCTGAGCCAGACCCGCGTCATCATAGGGGCTCCTCCGTGCGCACGCGCGTGTTGCGAGACCTGTGGGCGGGACGTCGGGTATGTAGAGAACGTGCCGCGGAGGACGCGCTCCCCGATTCCTTACAGAGAAGGACCGGTAACTGATGTATGTATATCTTTTTTTTATATAGCGCCTCAAAGCAGTAATGCGACTTAAGAATATAACACATCATGGGAATACGCGCTTCAGACCTAAAAGTAACATTAGGAAAAGGAGTCCCTGCCCCTAAGAGCTTACATTCTAAGTGGTAAGTAGGGAGAACGTACAGACACAGTATTTTCTTCGAGTTGATGCTGTGGGAATGAGATATTGGGTTTGCACTGAGGAATAGTGGCAACTAGGTACATGGAACATGTACTGTAATGATGAACATGGTATATTACCTAAGGGCTTAAAGTTGCAGTCCATGAGGCTCCATTATGCTAGTTGTGTCTTTCAGGAAAGTGGATGCAGTACCTACTAGTATTTTCTAGTTTTTTGGTAGGATGGCCAAAAAAACCTGATGTTTCTCCAATGAGTGCAATACAGCAATACTGCCTATCATATTTATACAGAGAAATATATATATATTTTAAAAGATAAACTATCTAAAAATACATTTTAAGAGGGGTTCTACCTTTAAAAAAAATATATCACAAATAAATAATTGTAATCAGCACTGCCTTAATATGCTGTGAAAGCACTCCTTGCTGAAGGATCATTTAGTCCCATTGATTTGAATGGAGATGGACTCTTCTCCAGCACTGGAAAGCAGCTTCACGGTTTATTTTATAAAAACAATTGTACTGTATGAAGGGTTTTCATCAGTTTATGCAATCCCCTAAAAAGTAGCCCTCTCTAGGATAAACAAGACAACAAGATTCCTATTCAAGCGATGACTTTGGCCACACTCACTGTGTAATATGGTCACCTGGACATTAGAGAGGTACACGCCAAGTTTGCAATGCTAGCTTAGTTTTACATTGCTCATATTCACAGCCCTATTTTATCCCTTGGTCCAAATACAGTAGTTGTACTAGATAGAAGTATATCCACAAGTCCTGATGTGCAATTACAGAAGCTGCACAGTGTGGCTTCACTTTGCAGGTATCAGAGTGATGGGGCTTGAAAATAAGATAGGTTTATTATAATAGGAATTCCTCACTTAGACTTACACTACAAGCTTTTCATATTCCACAATGTCTGTGAGTTCATGGCTGTCATGAGACATATGTAGCCAGGTCACCTGATGGCTACTATTCTGCCCTTCTACTGGCAGTAAACCCTGGTACAATCAGGTTGCCAGTAGTTGATATGGGGTTTTCCCCCTCCGAGGAGCAGCACTTGAGTGACAGCGGGTGGCGGTGACATCAGGCCTGGGCATGACCAATCATGAGCCAGATCTGGTGCCCTCCTCCTGGTTGTACTTAAGGGCAGTACCGAACCAAATTCTTGAGTGTACCTTCCCCACTGAGGAAGGCAGGACACTCAGTAGAAAGGCTGAGATTGGACTTCCTCCAGTCCTCTTCCCTCCGGGAGAGAGTGTGGGCCAAACCTCTGCCTCTGCTAGGGAGGTGGGGAAGAGCCAGGACGGCTGCGGGGTGCCCTTGGCCTGTAGTGACGGTCCAGGGACCATCATCCAGTGAATAGCTGAGAGTTACTGCATCGGGCAGAACCTGCCTTGTTCTTGTAACTGTACAGAAGAGTAATAAACCCGTTCCTGTTTGCATATACCTCCTGCCTGGTGCGTGACCTTACTGGGGGGAGAGGTAAAAAGATCTACCGTGGGAGATCACCTTCAGCTCCTGGAGCCTACGGCAGATGGAGGCACTGCACTGCTAAAGAGATATGTGGGTATTAACCTCAGAAGCCTGTTCCTGTGTCCCCACTACGACCGGCGGACGACTCAGCCCTCCTGTTACCATACGCACCACACAATCCGTAATGGACACATCTCCCACTTGGTGGGGGAAAACACCGTTACACGTAGGAATACTTACTGGGCACTGTCTGCAGCAGAGCTGAAAGTTGTGTAATACAGTAAGAGTGAACACCCCATTAAAGAACGTACACCTTGGGTGTATCAGCATGTCTTTTCCCTGTTTTATGTAGCCACCTGTCTCTTCTAGGCAGGTTAATACTTATGAAAATAGAAAGGAAAAGACCTTCAGAGATTTGGGATGAAAAGGGAAACAGCTCTTCCAGCATGTATGGGACGAGAAAACTGGGTGATCAGTAATGGGCCCGTAAAAGGGCCCTGTCATACTGTACAAATGTATGAAACAAAGAGCGGTTCGCTGATAATGCCAAAGTAATAATGTTAACCTGGATTGGGAACTTGATATGAGGCAGAGTAAAGTATGTTGCAAGTAAAGGGGACTATGCAGCGGTCTCGCAGCTTTAAAGCTCTGTCAAAAAACTGCAACAGACTTACCAAAGAAAGTCCTATTAAAAGCAATGGCAGTTTGTTATATAAATACAGTAGGGTGCAGTTTGCTTTGCTCTGGATTTGTAGCCAAGAGACTTTAATACTTAATACATCATACATAGCGTTGAAGGAGTGGCTCAGTGACTGTGAAAACAATGACGCTGAGTTTGAAGCAGTGCAGCCTGGGAGCCTGATTCACATCCCGTTGTCAGCTCCTTTTGACCTTGGAAAAGTCATTTCATCTCCCTGTTCCTCAGGCCACAAAAACATAGATTGTAAGCTCCCCCGGGACTCATTGTGTCTGCAAACATTCTATGTACAGTGCAGCCAGTGGCGGATTTCCCATTAGGCCCGATAGCCCTAGGGCGGCAACATTTTGGGATGGCATAAATGTCCACCCCATATACAGATGCCACACTCTTTGGCCTATCGGGCCTGATGGGAAGACACTTACATGTGGCGGCCATCTCCTTGCTGCCACCTTACTTCTCCTTCCAAATCGAAGCATCAAATGACGCCATGGATGTCACCAACGTGAGGTCACACGACGTCTCATTGCCTTGGCAACGTGACGTCGCAAAGTCAAAATGTCATGATGTCGCATCGCCACGGCAACGAGACGCCACATGACGTACATTGGTGACGTCCGCAGCGTCATGTGACTCTGCGATTTGGAAGGAGGAGTCGGCCGCGACAGGCAAGTGCCTAGCGGCGCGCGGATCTTAAAATTCACCGCTGAATGCAGCGTACATTGTCAGTACTACACTGTACAAGAAAAAATATAATATAACTTCAACATACACTTCCAGTTTACTGATCATGCTGAGCTTGAACAGATTTATTTCATACATCAGAGTTGGAACAGCAGTGGAATTTTACCAACCTCAATTATTTGTTGCCATCTGTTAATCAAAAGAGACGGAGCACAGCAAAGCAGAACTATGCATTTATACAGTAAAGTAAACCTTCTTCCAATGAACAATGTCTAGAGGTCCCTGCTTTCACATTTCATGAAAAATAAATAGAAAAGAGAATAAACTGTATTTGTATTTGTAACAAAGAACACTACCCACAAGCAATCCCAGCCACTCACCCGAAATACACAAATACTGTATAGAAATACGGTGGGTGGGGGTTTTTTTAGCTGAAAAAAAAAAGAATCTCATGCTAAAATGTATTAGATGGCAATAAGCATAGAACAGTAATTCAGAAAGAGAAGTCTAAAGTAAATATAATAAAACCTGGAACGTATGTTACAGTGTGTGATTCAAACTTAAGGATTTATATAAGGACTCCTGGGACCCCTTTTGGAAATGTATAAAGTAATATTGTTTCTGCCTGGCAGATAATAAGAATTCGGAATACACTGCATCATTCCCAAAGAGACACACAACCCCTCACATGGCTCTTCATTAGATAGATTCTAACCTAATTAGCAATTACAGAAAGCAAACGGAACCGTGTACAACCAAATGTGATTTCATTTTTACCGACACATTCTTCAGTGGTGTATGTCTACAAGGTCACGACTATAGTAGGCGCGACGGTGCGTGCGATTTCGCACGCTGCATGAACAAACTGCAGCAGCTGTATCAGGGCGGCCACAGTGCGCGCAAGTGTGGGCATGATGCAGAGTGACCGCGCGGCAGATTTTTCGAGCAACAAATGATTTTGTTTTTTCCGTGCGGCGGGCGCATCACGTGAGCGGTTCAGCCAATGAGGGCGAACCAGCCTGGTGACGTCTGCCATGCCCCGCCACGCCTCCCCATTGCCTCCCCAATCGCTCCATCGCAGTGCACCCGTCCCACTCGGCGACAGGCGCGCGCCGCTTTGCGCTCCGTCGCGCATGCGCGTCCCTATTATAATCGTGGCCTAAAGCAGGGGTGTTCAACTCCAGGCCGCAAGCGCCCTGAACAGATCAGGTTTTCGGGATATCCCTACTTCAGCACAAGTGGCTCAATTAGAGGCTCTGATTGAGCCACCTGTGCTAAAACTGGGTTATCCTGAAAATCTGACCTGTTGGAGGGCTTGATGACTGGACTTGAGCACCCCTTGTCTAAGGAATAGTGTCGGCTGTTCACTCACTTGCTTTAGTTTGGGCTGACAGGAGAGTATGTAGGGAAAATCTGCTCAGGAAAAGACAATGTTATTTAATAAAGAAGAAATGTGTCTAGCACAATAGTTGCCCTAAATATATAAACATCAAAAGCAAGCAGTAAACAACTTTGTAAAAGCCCCAGAGCCGTTTGTCACTTTGTGATAACACAGGTGTGCTCAACTCCAGTCCTCAAGCCCCCCCCCCCCAATAGGTTTTCAGGATATCCCTGCTTCAGCACAGGTGGCTCAATCAGTCCCTGCTTCAGCATAGGTGGCTCAACCAGAGGCTCAGTCTTCGACTGAGTCTCTGATTGAGCCACCTGTGCTAGGGTGACCATATTTGTCCTGGGAAAAACCGGGACAAATATCGCTCATGCGTTGACTTCGCATGCGCGAAGGACGAGCGCCGACTACACATGCGCGATGGGCGCTTGCAGGCCACGCATGTGCAATTAGCATTTGCCAGCCGCAGAAGCGCATTCGCAATCGGCTCTTGCTAGGGACCCGGGACAAGCGGCTAAAAACCGGGACGTCTGGTCACCCTAACCTGTGCTGAAGCTGGGGGTGGGGGGAGGGGTGGAGGTTTGAGGGCCGGAGTTGAGCACCCTTGTGATAACTGATTCTGTACTACAGGGCTTTTATACTGGGGGCCCATGGGCCAAATGAAGTTTGCACAGGGCCCTGCTATGGCACTTGGTCTCTCTGCTCGAGCTAATTTGGTACTAGTTGCTTTGGCAGATGAAATAAAAAAAAAAATTCACTCAGAAACTCTTGTAAGTTACAGTCGTGTAAATATACAGTATACATTACAGGTGTTACAAAATGCTTTCAAAATGTTTACATGTACAGTATTTAAAATTACATTACAATTAGCTTGTGGCCTTCTACGCCTACATGTTTTCTGATTCAGAACGTAGTGTGAGGTTGATCTGATGGTAATGGTATTCAATTTGACATTGAGTCTTTGATATATAATCAAACAACGCAATAACATACACTCCTATCTGATTGGGGGGTAGTTGAGTAGTTAAGCATTTGGTAGACCTATTTGTAAAAACACAAATGTAAATAACAACACATACCCCCAATGAGTACTGTATATCATATGTTATAGTCATACCAATATTACAATACTTGGTCTTCTGACATTTCACAGACCCAGGAAACATTTTACTTTTAAAATACTTAACATTTTTTTGTTTTTATTTCAAGGTACAGTGACTTTCATGGAATATAAAATTGTTTGTGATTTTCTTGATCCGTTGGATGGGCAGAAAGCTTTTTCTGGAGCCAGGGACACGTGTGATGTGTGAATAGCCCCAGATAGCTTTAACTCAGCCCTCTTTCCAAAGCACACAAAGTCCTGTTATATTTTCTTCACTTTATTAGAAAAGCAGCAGTAAATATAGGCACTTGTGGATGTAATGTTGTGTTGGGAGAGTGCTTCTCTGTGGATGCTTTGTAGTTAAGGGCAGGTTAAAAGGATAAGGCCTTGCCGGGAGGAGTAAACATAGAAGGGTTCTCACTCTGCCAGTGTCAGGAAGTAAAAGAAAGTGGGTACTGCTTGTGACACAGGAATAGGGTAAGGCTAAACCAACTGTCAGCAGGGACAGGGGGGAATGGTAAAGTCCATTAACTTGGAGGACTGGAGATGTTACCAGGGTAACCAGGGGTGTGACAGACTGGAGGGAGAAAGGCAACATAATGTATGCATTCCATCTGCACTCTGGGAGTGAAGCTGCAGGGAAAGCTGACATCCAAGTACAGCTAGCAGGCAGTGCTGCCATGGGAAAGGGGGGGGGGGAGGAGTGAAACAGAGGAGGCAGAAATGGATATTCCTGTTCCAGGACAAGGCTGATGGCATACAGGATAATCTACACATGCTGATGTACAAATGACACACACTATATAACGTACCTGCTTAGTTAATTATGGCTGATAGAGGCAGAAGGACTTCCTTGGTCGGCCTCTCTGGGTTTGGACTGCCAATCCTCATTATAGCTGTATACACCATGCTTTGCATTTTTTACACATTGCTTTGGTTTGAAACATTTACCCAAAGATAGAGAAGCGGCACCAGACCATTATCACAAGTTCTAAATATTATAATGTAACATACAATTGATTCATAAGTATTGTATCTAAAATATTTCGACTTAAACTTTTTAATGAGTATTCTTTGTTATGTATTAGAGTCTTTAATGTGAGCAACATATTGTCATAG
The DNA here is from genome assembly GCF_040206685.1 of Ascaphus truei. Lineage (NCBI taxonomy): Eukaryota > Metazoa > Chordata > Amphibia > Anura > Ascaphidae > Ascaphus > Ascaphus truei. The sequence goes on from NC_134484.1 coordinate 185,579,975, forward strand.
CACATTTTTTTATTTTAAAGATATACAGTTGCCTGTACATTGGAATATATGGGGGAGGACACTGTACTTTTGTACACTTCCTGACTACAGGGAGGTCCATCAGAGCACATCCACGGTGCCCTAACCTCTGAGGATCGCCCAGTTTCCTAAATAAAACGAGTTTTGGTCACCAGGCAAAATAGCTCTCAAAAATACAATATGGCCGCTGTGGAGTCCAATAGAAAACTGCAATGTTACCAGCTTAATTTGTAGTTTTTTTGTGTGTAACATACCAACATAAAAAACCCTAAATATCTCACAAAACCAGTGATCCCTGGAGGTCAGGGCCCACGGGTCAGCTCCGTGGGACTCTCCCAGTTCAGGTACATTAAAAAATCCCCTGTTGCTTTAAAACAACTGCTAAATATTCTTATACATTTTGCATGTGTGCCACTCATTCACCGCATCAGTGACATAGTTCTCTAAGATTCTAAAATTCCAGTTTCATGTCTCCAACAAATAAGGTTTTTCCCCTGATGACTAGATTCCAGACAGATTTTGCTGAAGCAGCACTTTTGGAAGACCCGTCGCCCTCTTTCTTGCTGGAGACTCGTCTCCTGTCTTGCCTTCAAATACTTTCTGGGCAAGCTACCCATCTATCTGAACAAGCTCATCACTCCAACCACATGCAGCACTTATCATCTGAGATCTGACTCCAAAAGACTGTTCATGGTCCCAAGAATCAGCAAAGTATCCGGCCGCTCCTCCTCCTCTTACCGTGCACCCCAAAACTGGAACAACCTACCGGAGACTCTCACAGCCACCACCAGTCTAAGTTCTTTCAAAACTAAAGCGGTCTCACATTTTAATCTGGTCTGTTACATACGCCTTTAATATATATTATCTCTAACTGTGCATGCAATGTCTTGTATATAATGTATACCCTGTTCACTTATGTAACTGTATTTGTAACAATGTATTATTTGTCATCTTAACCCTATGCCCAGAACATACTTGAAAACGAGAGGTAACTCTCAATGTATTACTTCCTGGTAAAACATTTTATAAATAAATAGTAGATATGAAATGAGACTGTAGCTAGGATGACCAGATGTCCCGGTTTATCCGGGCCAATCACAGTCTTTAGGGCTCTGTCCTGACGTTTTGGGGTGCTATCCCGGTTTTCTAGCCTGTCAGACGTGCATACACGATTAGCACTTGCCGACTGCTCGTGCGCATGCGTGATCTGCACTTACCGACCGCGCATGCGCAGTCGGCAAGCACTCTTCGCAACATGCGTGACATTTGTCCCGGTTTTTGCCGGGACTTCACTCTATCTGTTGCTGAAGTCAGAATTATTCCACTGAAATCTAATTTATGTTTTGTTGAGTATGACGAATATCAGTCTTTGAAGTTCAATGTGCACCATTGCAGCACATTAAAAATAACTTCTACATTTCTTTGGCGTTGCCAGGAGAAAAAAGGAGGACAAAGTGGAATACCTACTGTGGGTTTGAGAACACGAGATTCATTGGTATATGTTAATAAAATGATGTAAGGTCAGCAGTGATCAGGCTCTGCGGGAATCTGACCCTGAAGAGGAGTTCTAGAATGGCTAAACATATGTACTTTATTGTGACCGTGTATAATTAGTTGAAGGTCTGAGACCAGATGGTGTCAGGTTATTAAGGGTAAAATCATTAAGTCCAGCTTTACAGGAACTCATTCAGATGCCACTCGAGAGAAGCAAAGCATGTGTCATAGTGCTTGTTCAGCATTATTTTCTAGCATCTATTCCTATTCTCTGCCTCCACTGCAATAAATGAGGCTTTTGCAGTATGTAGTGACGTTGAGTATCTCAATACACTAGCAGCCACCCGAAGATCTGTCTCACTAGAGAGAGAGGTGTTTTTGAAGTGTTTCAAAGAACTATACACTGTCCCTATATCCTCATTTGTTAACAATCATTATAAGGACAAATTCTGTTTAATGTGAGTGTAGTTTAGATCACAGCAGGAAGTGGCAGAATAATAAAGACAGCAAACTTGGTACAGGTTACCGGGAACTTCAGAAAACTGCGGCAATATTTAATTAGACACAGCTTTGTGGGGATCACAACTGTATTTGTAGGGGTCACAGCTGCATACGGACGCGCCACATTGATTTAAGTTGGTTAATCTAAACGGAAGAGCTGGAGTAGAAATTGGCTTAAGGACAAAACAGAGAGAGCTGTGGTAAATTTAGTTCACTCTGAAAATGGGACAATGATCAGTGCATGGGCACAGTTCTGGAGCCAGTCATCCTCAATCCCTTTATTAGTTACACACAATATGACTAATGACACAGACAAGTATACCCTGAAGTTTATCAGGCTCATGCTCCACTCAACTCATAATATCTCAGGTGTTTAAACTAAATGGAGAAATATACCATAAAAATATTCAAATGTCTTTAATATTATTTACCATGTCAATAGTTTTTCTTTTCACTCCAGTGATATTTTGCTATATATAATAATAATAAATAATAATATATTATAAATAATAATAATAATAATAATAATAATAAATGTCCAAGTGGCATATTATAAGTGGCAGGACTACTGAACAACTGAAGTTTAAAAGGAAGGACCCCTTAACCTAACATAATCATCTTCTCTCCTCAGGTAATATCCCATATCTGTATCCTGTCTGCTTCAACTCTTTGCTGTGTGTATGTTAGTATACTGTATGCAACTGAAACAATCTTAGGTAATATCCCATATCTGAATCCTGTCTGCTTCAACTCTTAATTGAATTAAGTGTTGACCTAGGCAGGGAACACCCTGTGTAAAAAACCATCTGTTTGAATGTGCTTCAGATGTGCTAATTAAGCAGACAGAACCAAACTGTCAGGTGACTTTTTTAGGCCCATATAAACCCAGATAGAACAGCCTTATGCTGCCTGCAGCCCATGTCCAAGTGGCCCATTATAACTGGCAGGACTACTGAACAACTGAAGTTTAAAAGGAAGTTGGCCCATTATAAGTGGCAGGACTACTGAACAACTGAAGTTTAAAAGGAAGTTCAAAAGAAGTGAGGAAGTGGACACCCCCATCTGGCCCTGATTCCTGCATTTGAACTACAGCCGGGCCCCGCTTCTCGGCGCTTCGCTTTTCGGCGATCCGCCGATACGGCGGCACCGAGAAAGGGGCCGCCATCTTTGATCCTTAGTCGTGCCTGTGCAGAATGGGCGGTTGCGCCCGGCGCGCATGCGCAGACCGTTGTGTGCGCGCGCATACCGTAGTTTGCGCGTGCAGACCATAGGCCGCGCATGCGCAGAATGGCAAAAACGCCGTTCTGTGCATGCACAGAACTGAAAATCGCCGGATCCGCTTTCCGGCGATTTTCACTATACGGCGGGCCCCTGGAACGGAACCCGCCGTATACCCGGGGCCCTGCTGTACGCTGGAAAGGAGGATAACATCAATACCAGACTGCATCATTACTGCTGTGATGCTGCCTTTACCATTTATATTTGCTGTGACTTCACTTCTTCTCAAATTATGCACTTCTTTTTACCAGCCTCATTATGTCTCTAACTCTATTCATATATCTCCTTCTCTCCTTCCTTCCCCACTTCCCAGTTCACATAAACTCCTTTCTTACCTGCGCCTTCTGACACCACACAGCTATATCCCCAGCAATAAAGCACATCCCTACAAATCATCCTCACACATTCTCTTTCTATCCATGCTTCTTCTCCTTGCTTCTGGGGATATCTCTCCCAATCCTGGTCCCTGCCTTATTCCTACATGCGCTTGTCCTCGCCTGCCAATTGCAACCTCTACTCCTTTTGGTGTCAACCCCTCCAACCTCATACCCATCCCCTGCCACCCTCCCTCCTCTCTCTCTTTCTCCTGTGCCCTTTGGAATGCTCGCTCCCTTTCTAACAAGTTCCTCTCTGTACATGACTTTTTTCTCTCTTACTCTCTGCTCCTATTTGCTATAACTGAGACCTGGCTCACTCAGTCTGATTCTGCTCTGGAAGCTACCCTCTCCTATGGTGGCCTTTCCTTCTCCCACACTCCACGCCCTGATGGCAGGGGTGGAGGCGTGGGGCTCCTGCTCTCCTCTCTCTGCCGTTACCGAACCCTTCCTATTCCTCCATCTCTTGCTTTTCCCTCCTTTGAGGCTCACACTGTCCAGATCTTCTCTCCTCTCCCTGTCCATGTGGCGGTCATCTATCGCCCACCTACCTCTACTCATCCCCCTTCTGCCTTTCTTCTCCTTGGGGACTTCAATTGCCACATTGATGACCCCTCTCTCCCTTGGGCTTCCCGCTTTCTTTCTCTAACCTCTTCTTTTGGCCTTCAACAGTGGACTGCAGCCAGCACCCACAAGGATGGCCACTGCTTAGACCTGGTTTTCACTAAAAACTTCTCTCTCTCCGATTTCTCCATTTCCCCTTTTCCTCTCTCTGACATCACCTTATCTCATTCTCTCTTTCTCGCGTCTTCCCTTCTCCACCTCCATCTACCCCCGGTTCTGCAGAAACCTGCGCTCTATTCACTTACCTGACTTTGAGTCCACTTTACGCAACTCCCTCTCCTCTCTCAGCTCTGCTACAGACCCTGACAACCTGGTCAGGAACTACAACTCTGCCTTGTCCTCCTCTCTTGATCTACATGCCCTGCTTTCTCTCTGCCGCCCTCGCCCTTCTAACCCTAGACCCTGGCTAAATTCCCGCACGCGCATGCTGTGTCCCTCCACTCGTTCCTCTGAATGCCTCTGGAGGAAATCTCATACTCTCGCAGACTTCCTTCACTACAAATTTATGCTATCCTGTTTCAACTGTGCCCTCTCGCAAGCTAAACAAGCCTACTTTTCTTCACTAATCAACATGCACAAGTCTAACCCATGCCGACTGTTCTCTGTCTTTGATACTCTACTCAAACCACCCTCAGCTGCCTCTCCTTCCTCCATCTCCGCTCAGGACTTTGCTGACTATTTTAAGGAAAAGGTGGAATCCATACGTTAGAATATCCCCTCTGTTTCTTCCTCCCATCCTACACCTTTTCCTAACTCTCCTCCTGCCTTCCTTTACTCTTTTTCCACTGTCTCAGAGGAGGATGTGTCGCTGTTGATCGCCTCTTCTCCCTCTACCACTTGCCCTCTCGACCCCATTCCCCCCCATCTCCTAAAACCTCTTGCTCCTACGCTCACACACATTTTTAACTCCTCCCTCTGCTCTGGAACCTTTCCATCCTCCTTCAAACATGCAACAGTCATACCATTACTCAAAAACAGCAAGCTTGACCCTACCTGTCTTTCTAACTATCGACCTGTCTCCCTCCTGCCTTTTGCCTCTAAACTCCTTGAACGTCTTGTATTTTCTCGCTTGCTCCATTTTCTCAACACCTATTCTCTCCTAGACCCTCTACAATCTGGCTTCCACACTGCTCACTCCACGGATACAGCCCTCACTAAAATAACTGACGACCTCCATGCTGCCAAAGACAGAGGTCATTACACTCTGCTCATATTACTCGACCTCTCTGCAGCATTTGACACCGTGGACCACCCTCTTCTCCTTCACATTCTCCATACTCTTGGTATTCGGAACAAAGCTCTATCCTGGATCTCATCCTACCTCTCCCATCGTACTTTGTGTCTCTTCTGCTAACACCTCCTCCTCCTCTATTGATCTCTCTGTGGGGGTACCCCAGGGCTCTGTCCTGGGACCTCTTCTCTTTTCTCTGTACACACTCTCTCTAGGTGACCTAATAACATCTTTTGGGTTTAATTATCACCTCTATGCTGACGACACACAAATATACTTTTCAACACCCGACTTTACACCTGCTGTACAAACCAAAGTTTCTGAATGTCTCTCTGCTATATCATCCTGGATGGCCCTCCACCGCCTTAAACTCAACATGGCTAAAACAGAGCTCCTCATACTTCCTCCCAAACCTGGCCCTACTACCTCCTTCCACATTACTGTTGGAACTACGATCATTCACCCAGTAGCCCAAGCACGCTGCCTAGGGGTCACATTCAACTCCTCTCTCACATTCGCTCCTCACATTCAAAACATTTCTAAAACCTGTTGCTTTTTCCTCCGCAATATAACAAAGATAAGCCCTTTCCTCTGTTGCTCGACTGCTAAAACTCTGACTCAGGCCCTCATTCACTCCCGTCTTGATTACTGTAACCTCCTGCTGTCCGGCCTTCCTGCTTCTCACCTGTCTCCCCTACAATCTATCCTAAACGCTGCTGCCAGAATCACTCTACTCTTTCCTAGATCTGTCTCAGCATCTCCCCTCATGAAATCCCTCTCCTGGCTTCCGATCAAATCCCGCATCTCACACTCCATTCTTCTCCTCACTTTTAAAGCTTTACACTCTTCTGCCCCTCCTTACATCTCAGCCCTAATTTCTCGTTATGCACCATCCAGACTCTTGCGTTCTTCTCAAGGATGTCTTCTTTCTACACCCTTTGTATCTAAAGCCCTCTCCCGCCTTAAACCCTTTTCACTGACTGCCCCACACCTCTGGAATGCCCTTCCCCTCAGTACCCAACTAGCACCCTCTCTATCCACCTTTAAGACCCACCTTAAGACACACTTGCTTAAAGAAGCATATGAATAGCACTGTGGATATTCTGAACACATGATACATAAAGCTTGGCCCCCTGCAGACACACTTACCAGAACTCCCTCCTACTGTCTCTGTACGTTCTTCCTACCTACCAATTAGACTGTAAGCTCTTCGGGGCAGGGACTCCTCTTCCTTAATGGTACTTTTATGTCTAGAGCACTTATTCCCATGCTCTGTTATTTATTTGATTACCACATCTATTACTACTGTGAAGCGCTATGTACATTAATGGCGCTATATAAATAAAGACATACAATTAAAAAAAAAAGAGGCTGTCTGTCTGTTTCTCTGCCATAGCTGCAAGACCATGATACCTGAAAGTTTGCATGCATACTAAGGGAACCACCCTAGGTGTACAGTTCAGAGTTATTTTTTATTGAAACATGTTAATTATACTAAAAAGTCCTACTTGGTGCTGGAACTCCGGGTAAGTGCTCAAATGCAAATCCAGTGGATATGTGAAAAGAACCGATATAATATACACATCAGAAATTAATCTTATACAATCTGTGATACTATGCTCACCTCAGGTGTGCTACTATTAATGAACGTGTGTAGACCAGTTACCTATTTAATGTTGTGAATATAGGTTCATATATAAATGGACCTGTCACGGTGAGATTATGGCAGGCTGTATAAGGTCACATAAATATATATAACAGATGATATATATTTATCACTGGGTCTGAACTGAAACGAGTCTTAGATATAATAAAGTGATTTTATTCCTTAGGATAGGTGAACACACGGATAATACAGTAACAGACAAGAAGTACACTTACTTAGGGGTTGGGGAATGAGAAGTTTGATGTAGCATTTCTCTTCAGCAATCAGGTAATCATCAGATGATAAATTGAAGCCTCACAACGAATAACTAAGGATATGTGGGGAACAGCAGTTTATAAACCTTTTGTCCCTCTATCCCTAACCTTAAGTACCTGGGTTTGGTTTCCCATTATCTCCAGCCAATCTTTGATGGGGGAACACATTTTAGGACAGGCCCCCCTGCTAGCTGGCACATGCGCAGTAGAACTCTGGGGTCTCATTTCTGTAACCCCCCATAGGAAAATGGAATGCCAGCCAGTCTACCCATCTGGATCTCTAGCAAGATAACCTTTGTTGAAAGGTGATAACTGGGACACTTGGAGACTGCTCTGGTTTGAGCCTCCTCCACCCTTAAATCATCAAGGAGGGTGACAAGACCCTTGGAACAACACTTAAATCCTAGATATTGGGCGCCTCTTGGGGCCATCTGCTATCCTGGTGGACAAAGGAATTTCCTGTTAGTCTTTGCCCATTCCTTGGGACACAGTATTAAACATAAAACATAAACGTATTTCACAAAGAGCTATAATCATTAAAGGACTATTAACCCTTGTACTCCCGGATGGATTCTAGTGTGTGTGATGCAGACACTGATTAACCAGACATTACAAGGGAACAGGGGAATACACATGTACATGTCATTACAGGGGTTAAATCACAGTTCTGGGTCTTAGCCCAGTTAACCCTTTGACTCCCGGGTGAGGTCAGGGGATGGCCAAATGGGGTGTAACCCCTTTAATCCCGGGCCACCCCCTTTCTCCCTCCACTGGACCCTATATCTCCCATGTGTTCAGACTGTTTATACCCAATCTGTGCAAAATGCTGTACATAAGCTTTAGCACCTTGTTGTCTGGTGGGTTTCTCACTTGTGTAGATAATTATAACTACCTCAATTGAATGAGGGTATACTCAACTTCCATCTACCACGGACAAGGAGCAGCTATATTAGTAGGTGTATAGGTAGGGAAGAAAAAGCAAGTGGTTGTTGTACCTGGTAGGTTACCGTATGTATCTGAATGTGACATCATAATACATATTGCCTGCTGGCGGATAAGGAGAGTCAGATATTGTAGATATAAAGTTTTGAGAGAAAGCAAATTAGGAAAGAAAGAGAGGAAGTCAGTTGACACGTGAGGACCAAGCAAGAATGCTGGAGGAGAGAGAGGCTACAACATCATAATGCACATAGCCTGGTGGCAGATAAGTGGAGTCAGATAGCTATGAAGTTTAGACAGAAAGCAGACTAAGGCCTCGTTCAGGGTGCAGGCTTCGGAGGGAGGGCGTGCTGACGTGTGAGCTGCCGTGGGACACAATGTATTCAAATTGAATACTGGTTGTCAGGGTAGCAGCTGCCCTGTCTCCGAAGTACGGAGTTGACGCTGGCTACAGTTTCAATAAACAAAAAATTCGTTTTTTGAAGCTGCAGCAGCGTCACTGGGACCTCGGCAGCCAATGAAATCATTCTTGAGAATGATTTCAAGACTGCAACTTGGATCCCTAACCTCAGGTCTGTAGCCCCCTCCCCGCCTCTCAACTCCTGAAAAAGTCTGCTGGGGAGATTGAACACACATCGCCCAGCAGACTGCCGCCCTCCCTCCCGAACGCCCTCCCTCCAACTCCTGCCTCTGGCACCCTGAACGAGGCCTAAGAAAGTAAGAGCGGAAGTCAGTTGACATGTGAGGAGAAGGCAAGCATGCTGGAGAAGGAGAGAAAGGTGGAAAGAATTGGGTACCTCATAAGGTATAAAAGGGATCGGAGAGAGAGAGAGATGAGGGGGGAGAGACAGAAGAGGGGAAGAGAAAGAAGGGAGATGGGGGTGAGAGGAGGAGGAGGGGGGAAAGGGATAATGAGGGATAAGGAGACAGGCGTTGGGAGAAAGCAAGAATGCTGGCGGAGAGAGAGGTGGAAAGAATTGGTAACATTAATGTATTAAAGGAAAGTGATGGAAGGGAGTGAGAAGAGGGTGGAAAGAGAAAAGAGGGGGACAGGGTGAAGAGGGCGAGAGAGATTAGGGGAGGAGGAGGGGCAGGGAGAGAATGGAAGTAGGCGGGAGAGGGAGTGAGAGGAGGAGAGAGAAGATGTTGAAGGAGGGTGAGAGAGATGAGGGGGGGGAAGAGAAAAGGGGATTGACGGGATTGGGGAGCGGGTGCAGGTGGGTGGGTTTGAGGGGATAGGGTGTGAGGGGATGGGGGGTGAGGCGAGGGAGGGAGGGAGGGGGGAAGAGAAAGGAGGGGGAGAGAGAAACGGGGGGGAGAGAGAGAAGGTGGTTAAAGAAAAAATGTTGATACTGAAGTTTTTAATTAAAAAACTCAAACCTGTCATTTTGATGGCCATTAGTAATTTTGATTACTGCAACACGTGCAAAGCAGGGCACTTCTGCTAGTCTTTTATAGTGCACGATTTGTGCATCAGTTAAAGTATAATGGTTAAGACAGTGTTTTCAGGTACACACCATATTACTGTAAATTACGATTTCTTCCAAATAATTATATACTGTATTCGTCAATAATTATAATGCCTTCGAACCTTGGGTCTTTCACGTGGCTCCTGTTCATAAGTTACAGTACACATAATTGATACACCTTTATAGTGTAATATGCACAAGTGATCACTTCAGATGCACTTTTACAAAGTGTTCAGATGGAGCATAACACAGTATGGAGCGTCGGTTGCCAATCACTAAATGGTACATACAGGACTGATTATGTCACATTATAGGCTAAAGCAGGAACATTTTGGGCATTACAGAAATCCCTGGTCTCTGATTGGTTAGAATTCCGGGCATTATCAAATCAGTAATGCCCGGAATTTTTGACAACTTGCCAATTCAGCTTTCAGAGATACAGGGGCAGGAGCACGGCATCTCTGTTCCTCTCCTCCTCTCACAGCAGCACATGCAGGCTCTCTCTCACAGCACATGCAGGCTCTCTCTCACAGCACATGCAGGCTCTCTCTCACAGCACATGCAGACTCTCTCACAGCACATGCAGGCTCTCTCTCACAGCACATGCAGGCTCTCTCACAGCACATGCAGGCTCTCTCTCACAGCACATGCAGGCTCTCTCTCACAGCACATGGAGGCTCTCTCACAGCACATGCAGGCTCTCTCACAGCACATGCAGGCTCTCTCTCACAGCACATGCAGGCTCTCTCTCACAGCTGCTAGTGCTGTCAGAAGCAGGTGGGTCCCAAATAGTAACTTTGTTACTTGCAACAAAGTAATATTTCTCACCACTTATATAGCTTCTGCTAAGGTCATTTTTATCTGTTTTTTTTTAGTTTGTAGTTAAAATCACTTTCCCCTAACTTCTCTTCCCATTCTCCCCTTCACCCACCTCTCCCCCTCCCCTATTCTCCCCCCCCACTTCTCCCCCCTCACCCCTTCCCCCCCATAACACCTCCCCCTACCCTCACCCCCTTGCCTCTCTCCTCCTCCCTCGCCCCATCACCTCTCTCTCCCCCCTCACCTCTCTCTCTCCCCCCTCACCTCTCTCTCTTCCCCCCTCCTCCACCACCTCTCTCTCTTTCCCCCTCCTGCACCTCTCTCTCACCCCACCCTCACCTCTCTCCCCCCTCATCTCTCCTCCCACCCCCTCATCTCTCTCCTCCCACCCCCTCACCTCTCTCCCCCATCACCTCGCTCCCCACCACCTCTCATCTCCCCTCCTCCACCTCTCTCAATCCCCCTTCACCTATCTCTTCTCCCCCACCCTTGCCTCTCTCCTCTTCCCTCGCCCCATCACCTCTCTCTTCTCCTACACCTCATCTCTCTCTCTTATCCCCCCTCACCTCTCTCTCTTCTCCCACCCCTCATCTCTCTCTTCTCCCCCCTCACCTCTCTCTTTTCCCCCATCACCTCTCCCTCTTCCCCCCTCACCTCTCTCTCCCCCCCCTCACCTCTCTCCCCCCCTCACCTCTATCTCTTCACCCCCCTCACCTCTCTCTAACCCCCTCACCTCTCTCTCTCTCTTCTCTCCCCCCCTCACCTCTCTCTCTTCTCCCACCCCTCATCTCTCTTCTCCCCCCTCACCTCTCTCTTTCCCCCCCTCAACTCTCTCTCTTCCCACCCCCCTCACCTCTCTCTCCCCCCCCCCTCTTTCCCCTCTCATTTGCTATTTAACTTCTTTTTCCTACACAGGTGCATCAGCATAGTTCCGAGTTATATATCTTCACAAAAGTGTCTATTATTTCATGAAAAAAGCCTACATTTAGCCTATAATAGTAATAATCCCCTCAGAACAGGGCATTATTGGCCAGTAATGCCCTGTTCTTCAGGGATTGTTACTTAAATAAAAAAGCAAGTTAGGAGATGAAAGTATGTTTTCAGGTACACTGAGTTTTGTGGATGTGTGAATGAACAAACATGTGTTACTGTAGTCGTGCTTTTAAGATAATGCACTGAAGTGAGTAATCTCAATATTTCGGAGACAAAAGTATCACATGCATTACATTCCTTCAGAGGTAGATAGCTCAGACATCCACAGCATAACTTCCAAGGACCTTGCAATGTTTCAAAAGTGAAACAATTGTTATTTCACCCTATCGCGACCATCTTAAATATATTATCTATTTAAATCCACACATCATTTTGGTATCTCCTCTGATCCTTTCCCTCCCATCCAGTTTCTATTCTAATGATGGTAAGCGATTCCTTTCCTGACCTTCCCTGTGCTAGTTTAGATTTTGCTTGTCTTATCTGCTGTACTCTGCAACATTGTATGGAACCAGTATCTACATTCCCCTCCCCCCCAGGTATTTACATTCCCCTCCCCCGGTATCTACATTCCCCTCCCCCCCAGGTATCTACATTCCCCTCCCCCCCAGGTATCTACATTCCCCTCCCGCCCAGGTATCTACATTCCCCCCCCGGTATTTACATTCCCTCCCCCCCCAGGTATCTACATTCCCCCCCCCCCGGTATCTACATTCCCCTCCCCCCGGTATCTACATTCCCCCTCCCCTGGTATCTACATTCCCCTCCCCCTGGTATCTACATTCCGCTCCCCCCCACCCCAGGTATCTACATTCCCCCCCGGTATTTACATTCCCCCCCCCAGGTATCTACATTTCCCCCCCCCGGTATTTACATTCCCCCCCCCAGGTATCTACATTTCCCCCCCCCCGGTATTTACATTCCCCCCAGGTATCTACATTCCCCCCCCCAGGTATTTACATTCCCCCCCCCGGTATTTACATTCCCCCCCCAGTATTTACTTCCCCCCCCAGGTATCTACATTCCCCCCGGTATCTACATTCCCCCCCGGTATCTACATCCCCCCCCGGTATCTACATCCCCCCCCGGTATTTACTTCCCCCCCAGGTATCTACGTTCCCCCCCCAGGATTTACATTCCCCCCCCAGGTATTTACATTCCCCCCCAGGTATTTACATCCCCCCCGGTATTTACATTCCCCCCCCGGTATCTACATCCCCCCCTGGTATCTACATTCCCCCCCCGGTATCTACATTCCCCGCCCTCCCCCCCCGGTATTTACTTCCCCCCCCAGGTATCTACATTCCCCCCCCCCCTCCGGTATTTACATTCCCCCCCAGGATTTACATTCCCCCCCCAGGTATTTACATTCCCCCCAGGTATTTACATTCCCCCCCTGGTATTTACATTCCCCCCCCCAGGTATCTACATCCCCCCCCCCCAGGTATCTACATTCCCCCCTCCCCCAGTATTTACATCCCCCCCCCAGGTATCTACATTCCCCCCCAGGTATCTACATTCCCCCCCCCGGTATCTACATCCCCCCCCAGGTATCTACATTCCCCCCCCCCGTATCTTCATTCCCTCCCCCCGCCCCCCAGTATCTACATTCCCCCCGCCCCCCTTCCCTCACAATTCAACTGATATTACTGTAGAAAAGGAACAGTTGTGTTGTGTTTGCCCTCTGGGTTTTTACCAAAATAGTTAATTAAAAGTCAGTGTATCTTTAAACTGCTGCTTTTTAAGCAAGTACATTTATGATTTAAAATATATACTGCATAAAAATGTTACTAGGAGCACTTAAATAAAAAAAAAAAAAACTTTTTTTCAAAATACTGTAAGTGACTGCTAACATAAATGTGTCAGTTGCTAAAAAACAGTTTGTACCAAATTTGCCAGCTTTTCTTTTCTTCCTCGTCACAGTGCATCCGACTTCATTAAAAGTCTTGTATCTCTATGAGTAATGGAGACTTGGGAAACCAGAAATGGATTTCAATCTCGTGATGACATGGAAGTATGTTGGCAATGCTGTATCCACTGAAACCCATGAAATGAACTAATATACAGACGACACCAAGACTATTCTAAAGCTTGCCTTAAACTAGCCCGGTTAGATGCTGGGTACGTGCTGGGTGTAACCTGGCTAGTTTAAGGCAAGTTTAAAGCATTTCTGCATTGACTAATGACCCATAGGATTAACACAGCAGGGGTTTGAATGGGACTGCCAGGGACCCCCGCTGTTAATCTGATAGGCCATTAATCAATGCAGAAATGCTGGGTCTAGTTTAAGCCAAGTTTAAGGCATGTATCCAGCATGTACCTGGGTGTACCTGGGTCTTTTTGACGATTGCCACTGGTTTGTGTTAGAATAACCGTGGGCACTACAGTAACACAGTTGATATCAATGAATTTCTTGGATTTCCTTATGGACTTTGTATTTCTGAATTTATTTCATGACCAAGGAAATGGGAACCATTCGTTTATTAGTTTCTCCTATTGGGATTAATGTCTCAGCATTTCCAAAGAACATAAATTCAGAACATTTTATAATTGACTGAATAAATGTCCCCCGTTCATGTTCATTACAATTCTCCTATAACAAAGATATGGTACTATAACAAAAGATGTTTGGCAGGTGACAATCAATCCGAGGTGACAATGAATACTTTAGGTATTATTACACCAGAATACGGGTCCTTAACAGAATTATATGTCAATGGTGGTGTGTGATGGAGGAACACATATTTTTGTCATTGATTTATTTTTTTGGAGTGCTGCTTGTTTAAGCTTTACAGTGAGCAGTCACTTGTAAAGAGAAACTGACCCCAAATAACTTCTATGTATGCCCACCTAGCTTTCATGTATTTCAAACTCCCCTGAAATCCTTAGTCACTACTCCATTTACCGACACTCTGTATTTCAGAACCTGCTAGTGCTGTACGACACCCTTTATTTGCATCCACAAGCCCTAGGTTTCACATATGCACAACTTATTCAATAAAGAAGTACTCCCCCTACATTTTCTGTGACGAGAGAACATTACACATTGTACTAGTATGGGTCATGTCCTTTTAACTTTTCTCAGCACCGAATAGCTGGTTAGGTGCTCACATTCTCCTAAAATTGTAATAAAAAAAAAAAAGTATATTTATATGACTTCTCCCAAATCTTCATAATTTATCCCATTGTGAGTTAAGCTGCAGCAAGGATTCTGGGTAAAGGTATGCAAATGTGCACGCAGAGTGTGTCACACTTTAGCATGGATGCTAAAACTCTAAAACTGTCATTTTAATTGTAATCTCTCCATTACTCAAGGGGCCTGCAAGGCACTGAGCATACTTGCAAGCCTGAACGTATTGAACCTAACAGGACATTTTTATACTTTCTAAAGGAATCATTCTAAGGTAGTCTGATTTTCCCGGCACTTAAATAGTAACTGCACGACAGCAGATTGTAAAGTTGTAACTGATTGTATTTGGAATGGAAAACCTTTAAATGACCATTAGAAACAAAATATACTGGAAGCATTTACCTAATCTGTCTGTGTATACCTAAACCTCTATGTTTTTAATGGAAAAGAGAGAGGTCCCATCGGCAGATGCTCCTCTAGAGAAGGGAGAGGACAGGGAAAACCCAATAACATGCACTCTTACCGCTCGAAACCAAGTAGCAGGTTTTTCCATGTTCCTGTGCAGGACAGGTCTATTGAGACCTTCCTCTCTCCACTGAAGAGGTAAATGAGAATACTCACCGGTAGTGTTAGGACCCGCATGGTGGTCATGCCGTGACGTGGCTGCAGGCTTCTAATGCTTTGGCCAAAGGGTTTAACTAAATGACCCTTACTTATGAGAATACGAACATTTGAGTATTTTACTACGTATTTTCTGTCATATTGGATGTAGCATTGGGTATTTTTGTCTTTTGTTGTATATAGTGTGAGTCCACTGATTGGACTCTCATTATATACAATTATACTTGGATTGAGTGGTATGAGTGCATGTTATTGGGACTTCCCTGTCTTCTCGCCTCTCTAGGGGAGCATCTGCTGATAGGACCTATCTCTTTTGCATTATATGCTATTTCCCTAGTGCACCTACCTGCTATACATTCACTTCCTAGGTTGAGCAGGTATCCCTCTCCTCTTTTCCTCTATGTTTTTAGTCTAAAAAGAACGCTATGGGTGCATCCTTCCATGTAGTAATGAACCAAAGGAAGATTCAAAGCCTGAAGAAGAACCCTGTGAGGGTTAAAAGTTTGTAACATATTAACTATGTGTTAGTCCAAAAAAGTGTCCTTCTCCCTGATTTGTTACTTTACTATACGTTTTTAGTGTCTGTTTCAAGGCACAATCAAAGCGTTACAATATATTTTCATTTTAGGCAGAAACTCTTTGTTCAGTTTCTTACAAAAGTAAACTCATCTGTTAAATATTTTGAACTCCATACCCTTCTCCGTCAGCTGCAGGAATAGATTGACCCCAGGATCTGCTAAATTGTTTTTTCGTTCTGAGCATTTATTGATCTCGTGCACACTGAAACTCCAATCTGCTAGAAGCTATCTGGCCCGCGTTACTGTACATCATGCTTATTCTGCTCTGTTTCTTTTCATCTAGTCCCCACGTGAATTTCTCTGCGCCAAGACCAAATCTGCTGCAATTTACATAAGTGATGAGAAACGGAGATGCGGTGCACCATCACTTGAATGAAAGATGCTGAGAGGGTGAACTCCAATGAAAATGATCTAATATCTTTTTGATACCAAGACTCAAGTCTCAGAACTGGAGATAAATTGTTGTGTTTGTTTTGCTCATTGTTTGCACAGTACAGTAGTTACGAAGTCATTATCAGTCACACAGATAAGTAGCTATTAGGCCTCGGCCAGGCAGGGAACGGGCGCGCTGGCGCTCGTGCGCTTCACCCTGCTCGGCCAGCTAGGTGCGCGCTCGCCTGGGGGCACGGCCACGACGTCACGGAGCTCATATGATGCTCACATGACGCGCTTGCGAGCGGCAAATTCAAATTTGCTTGCTCTGAGCGCCGAGCGGGCGCTTGCTCACACTGGCCACACACATTGCCGCAATGTGTTTCATCGCGGCCAGCGTGAGCGCGCCCGCCCGCTCAGCGCCACCCTGGACGAGGCCTTAGGCTTCGTCCGTGGATATTGCTTGCGGGCGGAGGCGTGATGAGGCTGAGGGAAAGCGGGTGCTTTCCCTGGCCTTAGCCGTCCGGGGGCGTGTCGGGGGGCGGGCCGGTGACGTCATGGAGCTGGTTTTGCGCTCATTGGGCGAAACGCTCACGTGGCCGGCCCTGCGCTCCGGCAAGCGGAAGGCGAGCCCCTTCTAAAGCCGTTCTCATTGCAGCTGTAGGGGCTCAGTGCCGAGCATAAGCGTGCCTCCGCCCGCAAGCACTATCCATGGATGCGGCCTTATGCTTGCATTTAGCACACCTAGGGAAAAGGAAAACATTTTCATTTTAACAGGGTGCAAAGAAGTAAAATTGTAATTAAAGCCAATTACACTATACACGTTATTTATATTACTTACTAGCTGAGAGGCCCGGCGTTGCCCGGGATGTAAATGCGTAATAGGTAGTATTATTTATAAATCGTGGAACAATAGGTGAGTATTTGTTGTAAAGGTTGGATAATAATGTTGAAAAGAAAGATGGAATAAAATGTAATACGATGTTGTTTAAAAATGGTTTATTGTAAACACACCACAGTACAATGTATATTTTGGTGACATAACAGATGTAAAAATATGAGGCGTGTGTCCTGCTGGGTGTGAGGCGGCAGGTGGCGCGTGGGTTGTGAGTGCTGTCTGTGAGTGGGGGTCCTGCTAGGGTGTGAGGCGGCAGGTGGCACGTGGGTTGTGAGTGCTGTCTGTGAGTGGGGGTCCTGCTAGGGTGTGAGGCGGCAGGTGGCGCGTGGGTTGTGAGTGCTGTCTGTGAGTGGGGGTCCTGCTAGGGTGTGAGGGGGAGAAGGGAGGAGGGGGGAGGGGGAGAAGGGGGGAGGGGAGAAGGGAGGAGGGGGGAGGGGAGAAGAGAGGAGGGGGGAGGGGAGAAGGGAGGAGGGGAGAAGGGAGGAGGGGGGAGGGGAGAAGGGAGGAGGGGAGAAGGGAGGAGGGGGGAGGGGATAAGGGAGGAGGGGAGAAGGGGGGAGGGGGGAGGGGAGAAGGGGAGCGGCGGGGGGGGAGAAAGGGGAGCGGCAGGGGGGGAGAAAGGGGAGCGGCGGGGGGGGGAGAAAGGGGAGCGGCGGGGGGGGGAGAAAGGGGAGCGGCGGGAGGGGGAGAAAGGGGAGCGGCGGGAGGGGGAGAAAGGGGAGCGGCGGGGGGGGAGAAAGGGGAGCGGTGGGGGGGAGAAAGGGGAGCGTGGGGGGGAGAAAGGGGAGCGATGGGGGGGAGAAAGGGGAGCGACGGGGGGAGAAAGGGGAGCGATGGGAGGGAGAAAGGGGAGCAACGGGGGGGGGAGAAAGGGGAGCGGGTGGAAGAAAGGGGAGCGGGGGGGAGAAAGGGGAGCGGGGGGGAGAAAGGGGAGCGGGGGGGAGAAAGGGGAGCGGCGGGGGGGAGAAAGGGGAGCGGCGGGGGGGAGAAAGGGGAGCGGCGGGGGGGAGAAAGGGGAGCGGCGGGGGGGAGAAAGGGGAGCGGCGGGGGGGGGGAGAAAGGGGAGCGGCGGGGGGGAGAAAGGGGAGCGGGGTGGGGGGAGAAAGGGGAGCGGTGGGGGGAGAAAGGGGAGAAAGGGGGGGGGGGAGAAAGGGGAGCGGGGGAGAGAAAGGGGAGGGGGGGAGAAAGGGGAGCGGGGGGGGAGAAAGGGGAGCGGGGGGGGAGAAAGGGGAGCGGGGGGGGGAGAAAGGGGAGCGGGGGGGGAGAAAGGGGAGCGGGGGGGGGAGAAAGGGGAGCAGGGGGGAGAAAGGGGAGCGGGGGGGGAGAGCCGGCGTTGGCCGTGAGTTACATTTAGCGCTAGGAAAAGGGGGGGGGGGGAGAGGGGGGAAAAGGGAGGGGAGAGGGGGACGGGGGAAAAGGAGGGGAGGGGGACAGGGGAAAAGGAGGGGGGGACAGTGGACAGGAGGGGGGGACAGTGGACAGGAGGGGGGGGACAGTGGACAGGAGGGGGGGGACAGTGGCCGGGGGGAGGGGGGAGACAGTGGAAAGGACAGTGGACAGGAGGGGATGGGAGGGGGGGGAGAGTGGACAGGAGGGGGGGGGGAGAGTGGACAGGGGGGGGGAGAGTGGACAGGGGGGGGACAGGTGAAAGGACAGTGGACAGGAAAGGAAGGGAGGGGGGAGAGTGGACAGGAGGGGGGGGAGAGTGGACAGGAGGGGGGGTGACAGTGGACAGGAGGGGGGGAGAGTGGACAGAGGGGGGGTGACAGTGAACAGGAGGGGGGTGACAGTGGACAGGAGGGGGGGGAGAGTGGACAGAGGGGGGGTGACAGTGGACAGGAGGGGGGGTGACAGTGGACAGGAGGGGGGGGGGCAGTGGACAGGAGGGGGGGGCAGTGGACAGGAGGGGGGGCAGTGGACAGGAGGGGGGTTGGTTTGCTTTAAATTGACGGGTCCCTCCTCTCCACTCCCCCTGTATCTTTCTCCGCTCCTGACCCCCGCACCCCTCCATGTGTAGCTCCGGGCCCCACTCTACAGTGTCTGAGACAGAGTGTAACACACACACACACGCACACAGACACACACACAGTGTCGCAAACACACACTTTCACACTGTGACACACACACACACACACACTCACTCACTCACACACACTCACCTCTCCTTCTGGCCGCCACCATGTTAGTTAGTCCGCGAGGGAGGAAGGGGTCCTTCCTTCCGCCGCCATCTTAGGTGCCGCGTGGCAGCGGTAGGCTGCCCTGGCCAATGCCTGTCCCCGCGCCAGGGAGGTGAGCGGGAGGTGAGGGGAGGTGAGGGGAGGTGAGCGGGAGGTGAGGGGAGGTGAGCGGGAGGTGAGTGGAGTGAGCGGGAGGTGAGGGGAGGGGAGCGGGAGGTGAGTGGAGTGAGCGGAAGGTGAGGGGAGGTGAGCGGGAGGTGAGGGGAGGGGAGTGAGCGGGAGGTGAGTGGAGGGAGCGGGAGGTGAGTGGAGGCAGCGGCAGGCTGCCCTGCCCACTGCCTGTCCCCGCGCCGGGGAGGTGAGTGGAGCGGGAGGTGAGTAGAGGGAGCGGGAGGTGAGTGGATGCAGCGGCAGGCTGCCCTGCCCACTGCCTGTCCCCGCGCCGGGGAGGTGAGTGGAGCGGGAGGTGAGTAGAGGGAGCGGGAGGTGAGTGGAGGCAGCGGCAGGCTGCCCTGCCCACTGCCTGTCCCCGCGCCGGGGAGGGAGTTGAGCGGGAGGGAGGTGAGTGGAGAGGAAGGTGAATGGAGCGGGAGGTGGAGGGAGTTGAGCGGGAGGGAGGTGAGTGGAGAGGGAGGTGAGTGGAGCGGGAGGTGGAGGGAGGTGAGTGGAGCGGGAGGTGGAGGGAGGTGAGTGTGATGGGGGGGGAGAGGACAGAGAGAGAGAGGTGTGTGTGTGTGTGTGTGTCTCCCTGTGTCTCTCCCTGTGTGTCCTTTGGCCCGTCACTCCGCCTCAGGCCAATGAGAGGTGTGCGGGGGCGGGCGGGCCAAGGGACCAATGAGATTGCCGCTAGGGACGCGGACATACAGTGCTTTCAGAAATATATAGTAGATTTCACTTGCCCCTTTAGCCATTTCTGACTGCAAAGGGGTTAAAATAGAACCAGTCACTGCATAATATGACATGGGTGGACTAAAAGGCAAAAAATAAGTAGATGTTGTCTAAATAATACATCATAAAGCAATACACTCACACCGGTCATCTTCAAAACATCTGCAAAGTAATATAATAAATCCACTCAGTCGAGGTTTTCTACAATAGAGACACAGTTTACAGGCAGAAAGACAGACCAATCATTTGTCTTTTAAACTGATACCACAGACTGAGGGGTTTCACAGCTTCCTTCTGAACCTACACATTTAATTGATTCTAATTTATTCACGGAAGTCTTAAAGGGATCAGTTATGTTGTGCAATGCAAACAGGTCCAAAGACTAAAGGTAAAAGAATGTGTACAAAGAAGATCAGACACCTGTATGAACTGTGAAGACCCTGGTACACAAGTGAACTAGAACCAGACGGAAACCATGTAGGTAGCAAGCCAGATATTGTGCCAATACAAAGAAAAGCCAACCTTGATGCACTGCACCACTTCCTATTTGTAGATGAATCAAATCTAACACACGTGTTATTTAATTTTACATTTCACACACAGTTTTTAGCCGTTGCTAATTCCAAATTGCAAGCTGATCAACATGTGGAAAAATTGCAGCCTTGTACCTTGATACATTGATGCTAAGAGATGCGAGATGAGAATGCTGGCGTCAATGTACTGTGCCATTGCCTTGATACAGTACGTATACTGCACCGACACACTTTATTCGAGCAAATACCCAGTATGTACCTGGCAGATACCTGGAATGCGCCGCTCCTCACCTCTGACAAAGCCCCGTTGCGTTTGCCTTCCCAGCCTGGGTTCATGCCTGGCTGGCGGGCGGCTGATCTGTTAAATGATAATGATTAGGATTTAATAGGCTGCAATGCTTCGCGTGTCTACCAGATGGCATAAATTCATGAATTGTAATGCAGTATATATATATATATACTGTGCAGTATTGCAGCCAGCGGGAATAAAATGCTTCAATCCCTGCCTGGAAAATACCTCAATGCACTCGGGCAGAAAACAGTCACAAACCTCAATACACCCGGGTATACCCGAATTCGTGGGACTAGCCGAGCTCGAATAAAGTGTGTCGCCAGTGTACTTGCTAATATGTAGGTGATTTTAGAAACGTCAACATTTGCAGCGCAGAATTGTGGAAGATTCACTTTGGGAGTATCTGATGGGCATTTTTGCTTTACCACTATTTTATTTTTAGTTTGGCAGAGGATTACTGAAGACAGGTAATCACATCACAGTGACTGGAACCGAGACAATAAAGAAGGAAAAACTATTACGTGGAATTATGTGGTTTCAGGCAAGAACCTTTGTTTCAATAAAGGTGAATGCCTTCATCCATAAAATATTCAGCCGTTCTACAGTACAGGCCAGATTTTCTAAGCAGTGCAAGCAGTGGTTGAAGGGTGTTTAAAAAAATTAGTATCACTGTTCCTGATTTCAAGAAATTCTAAACTTGATAAAAACAGAAAAGCATTAAAATCTACTATATATTTTGGAACGCTGTTTGTTGTTCGCTATATATTTGGAAACCTCTTAAGTCAGCGGTGCGCAAACTGGAGGGCGCGCCCCCCAGGGGAGGGCAGGAGATTTGTCTGGGGAGGCACGGGCGGTTGTAGAGGTCCCGTGCTTCTCCCCAAGGCATTTAAATTCAATGCTGGGGATCGCGTGAGGCCTCTGCAACAGTAACACTTACCGGGATTCCGACGCATCTCCATGGCAACGCGGCATCAAATGACGCTGCGGAGTCATGTGACGTGACGTCACCAGCGTCAAATGATGCCGGGGGTCACGAGATGGCATGTCACGCGACCCCGGAGAATCATTTGACACAGCTGGCAGGTGCGCGAGAGGGGGCGCGAGGCCGAGTGGGGCCAGGCATGGGGGCGCAGCTTCAAAAGTTTCCGCTCTACTGTCTTAAGATATCGCTACCAAATTTTACATGATGTTTCCAGAGATCAAGGAGCATGTCTATGTCTGGATACAATTCACAGATGACATCACATACGACATCACAAATGACATGATCTAATTACACAACCCTCAAGCTATGTACAGCAAGGCCCCGCTTCTCGGCGCCCCACTTTTCGGTGATCCGCCGATATGGCGGTACCGACAAAGGGGCCGCCATGTCTGCGCATGCGCAGAACGGGGAATTCCGATGTCGCGGATGTGCAGAATGGGGGGGTACCGAGGTTGCGCATGCGCAGAAGAGGGAATTGACGGTCTGCACATGCGCACACTGAAAATCGACGGTTCCGCTTTCCGGCGATTTTTGCTATGCAGCAGGCGCCCGCCGCATGCCCGGGCCCTCCTGTACCATATAATCTAGGTCACTCTGAAAATCCAATTTGCAACATTAGGAAAAATAAAGCCGCAGCCTAAGTTCTTTAAGAGTGCGAGATCATTGTTGGAGACGAGAGTACAATGTCCCACAAACACGCATTAGAGGCTCCCGATTAAATACTTCATAACCTCAGAGGCAATCAAACTATTATGTGTGGAGTTGTTGTTTTAGAAGGGGATTTTTGACAAATGCTCCCTATTGTACCAAAGGGAACTATGGCTGATGAGCTAAAGGTATGTTTAAAAAATTCATATCTCCTACAAAATGTTACCAAATGAAAGCTTACAACAAACATGCAAGTTAATTTACAAGGTGATGATTCTGCTGGCAGATTCTCTCAACAGCTACAGTACTTGACCTTGGCGAAGGAAAATTTCCAGTTGATCGCCTCACTTGACTCATCAGTTTTCCAGAAAAGTTTTACAATATCGTAGATGAGATAGATTTATTCAAAGGCAATGGGGCCTATTCTAGTAGCTTCGAGAAAATCACTGCTATATCCAATGTTTTCGCATGACATACCTCACAGTCTGCCGTTTGTGTTATCACGGAATTTGGAAAGAGAAATCGCAAGTCAGATACCATTAGGTAGGAAAATGCCAATATCGCTCAGGATTGCAGTGTCTTTATCTGTGTCTTTTTCATAGTTCTGTCCGTGTGATCGGCCCGCAGCCGTCTGTAAGAGTTGCACAGAGAGAGCCGCTCAGAGAGAGCTGCATCTCCCTGCACAGCTCTTACAGGCGATCACACTGTTTTTATTTAATTTTAATAACACAGTATTGAAGCATAGGGTCTTCGGAACGGAACAGCATTAATTTCAGCCGCTGGCGACCCCCTGCTTCCCTACTTACAGGCCCCTGTATGCACTTTGATCTATTCATATGTTATTTATTTGTATATTAATAAGTTTGTATGTTACTGTAAGAGATGTGTACAGAGGTATATTTAATGGAGACCGATTAGGGTGAAATAAAATCCCGGCTTTAATGCGCCTGTTCCTTTAACAAGGCAAAACATTCAAAATAAACTAAATAAATGCCTACTCCGCTTTGGAGAATATCTAAACATTTACTCCAGCCCTCTACACACACACACACACACACACACACACACACACACACACACACACACACACACACACACACACACACACACACACACACACACACACACACACACACACACACACACTGTACATACAACAGGCCAACAAGAAAGTCTCTTATCTGTTTCTGGGTCAGCACTCTTGTGTGCTATGGAAATATCTGTGTCCAGGTAGAGAGGGTTTGTCCCCTTGTCTTGCTGTCAGCATACAGTCCTTCTGTGCCCATCAAGACATCATCACTTCCTTAAGTCAGCCCAGTTGTGTGCTAAGGAAAATCTCTGCTGTCCTCCTTCTCCTTATGTCAGCCCAAATGTGAGCTAAGGAATTTTCCTGTTTCAGGAGGCTTTTCTTACAGACTTAATTGACCAGGTGGAGTCTGGTTAATCAACTGCTGCACGTAAGCAGATCCCTGCTGTTCTTCAACAGGGATAAGTCCCTGTTACAGTTACGTTTAAAGCTATCTTAATACAGGCACTGCTTGTGAATATATGAATCCCCTTTGTTGTCATTATCTGGCAACTGCTTGGAGTTTCAGTCAAAACTCTGCTCCGATCATTGCTTGTTCAGTCCACTAGCACTGTGGAGAGCGTTTCCTTGTTTATTTTGTTGACTATCTGGCATGATGAAGGACATGCTCCAGAGAAAATGAAGATGGCTATAGACAAGACAAATCTCATTAAGAGGGAAGAACTCCTAATACCTAAACCACCGGAAATCTCTGATACTAATTTTCAGACTGCATTCGTCACTAACTACAATAGGAAAGCCACAGAAATTAAAAATGTTATTTCGAAGTATTGGTACATTTAAAAGGAAGACCCCATTTTAGGTATTGCAAATGACGATAACCCACGAGTTTTTAACCATTTTCATAAGCAGTCCCCTTATTTCAGGGGCTCAAATGTAATTGGACAAATTAACACAATCATAAATAAAATGTTAATTTCTAATACTTTGTCAAGAATCCTTTGCAGGCAATGACTGCTTGAAGTCTGGAACGCATAGACATCACCAAACGCTGGGTTTCCTCCTTTGTGATGCTTTGACAGGCCTTTACAGTAGCTGTCAGTTGTTGTTTGTTCGTAGGTCTTTCTGCCTTAAGTTTTGTCTTCAGCAAGTGAAATGCATGCTCGATCGGGTTGAGATCAGGTGATTGACTCGGCCATTGCAGAATATTCCACTTCTTTGCCTTAAAAAACTCCTGGGTTGCTTTCGCAGTATGTTTGGGTCATTGTCCATCTGTAAAGTGAAGCGCAGTCTAATCAACTTCGCTAAATTTGGCTGAATCTGAGCAGACAATATATCTCTATGCACTTCAGAATTCATCCGGCTGCTTCTGTCTTCTGTCACATCATCAATAAACACTAGTGACCCAGTGCCATTGTAAGCCATGCATGCCCATGCCATCACACTGCCTCCACCGTGTTTTACAGATGATGTGATATGCTTCGGATCATGATCCGTTCCAAGCCTTCTCCATACTTTTTTTCTTCCCATCATTCTGGTACTGGTTGATCTTAGTTTTATCTGTCCAAAGAATGCTGTTCCAGAACTGGGCTGGCTTTTTTAGATATTTTTTGGCAAAGTCTAATCTGGCCTTTCCTATTCTTGAGGCTTATGAATGGTTTGCACCTTGTGATGAACCCTCTTATTTGCCCTTGTGAAGTCTTCTCTTTATGGTAGACTTGGATAATTATATGCCTACCTCCTGGAGAGTGTTCTTCACTTGGCTGGATGTTGTGAAGGCGTTTTTCTTTACCATGGAAAGGATTCTACAATCATCAACCACTGTTGTCTTGCATGGACGTCCAGCCTTTTTGTGTTGTAGAGCTCACCAGTACGTTCTTTTTTTCTCAGAATGTACCAAACTGTTGATTTGGTCACTCCTAATGTTCCTGCTATCTCTGATAAATTTTCTTTTTTTTTTTGCAGCCTAAGGATGCCCTGTTTCACTTGCATTGAGAGCTCCTTTGACCGCATGTTGTGGGTTCACAGCAACAGCTTCCAAATACGAATGCCACACCTGGAATCAACTCCAGACCTTTTACCTGCTTAATTGATGATGAAATAACGAAGGAATAGCCCACACCTATCCATGAAACAGTTTTTGAGTCAATTGTCCAATTACTTTTGATCCCTTGAAAAAGAAGTACAGATGGTGCGGAGCCGTGGTGATATTATCCACGCTGGAATTCACCCCACACGTAGGAGGACATCTCGTCGGATCAGACGGATCCACTTCAGTTGTATAGCGGCTACCGTGGCTGGAGCCCGGGGAGGTATCTATAAGTAGTGCACCAACACGTCAAGGGATTGCGCTATCTCCAACACACGTGGGTGGGTTTGGACATAAGGGACATCAAGGAGTTGGTGTCCAGCTCCCAGGTACTTTGGGGAAATATCACTGTTGATGTGTGCACCCGGTGCACTGCTATGTATGTGATTATATGCATTATTCTGTGTGGTACAGGGTACCGAGTTTATTAGTAGTATCAATAGTAAAACAGTTGTTAGCATACACTGTGTGCGTGTCTTATTATTGTGGTTCCTGTAAGAGGACCATCCCACTCAGGTGGGAACCCTTACAGGTGGAGGCGCTGTGTACGAATGATCAGGCAACCCCAGGCTCCCAGTGGCGGAGGTTCAGGCCTTCTGTGAGCCTATCAGGTATCGCACCACACCCGGTAACACAAGTATATATTTCCCCACATGGTCCCTATCTGCGATTGGAGGGGGGGAAAGTGTGTTACACACATATAGCGCGCCGGGTGAAAAATGTTGTTCATAGAAATCAGTCTAAGGGAAATAACGAGGGGCTACACAAGTATTATGAGGTTTGGGACAAATTCTGGTCATTCATTGAAGTATGATTGGGTCAATGGGTACTACAGCACGGATACTTTAATTGGCTTCAATAGAAATTTTCATGTGGTAATGCCCGATCAGCACTATCACACTTTATTGAATAACCGCCCATATACTTAAATCAATCAATGTAATTCGGGGCAGGTGAAAAAAAAAATCCTATCAAACATGTACTTTTGATTCACTAAGAAAGCACTAAGCCTCTCCTTTTTTTCGAGCAATAATTGACTTTTGGCAAGCATACTGTATCTTACATTTAGACAACATAATTCATAGCTCATTGCCCATTAACTCTTTGTGTGCCGGAGCGGCCACGGCACCAGAGTTCTCCAAAGCATTCCCGTGATCGTTCCGTCACTGATGATGGAAGGGGAGGAGTCTTCCCCTTTTAGTTCCACATCAGTTTAGATTACATACGGAGTGCAGATCACGATCTCCCCACGAAAAATGAGCTGCCATTTTTGACATAGCTAATAGATCATCATGGGATCCCTGGAGTGCCTAACCCCCACGAGGTAGTAACTATGCCATGGGGCACTCAAAGGATTAAGCACACCATAATGTAATCATAGTTGTAGAATGGAACTGGACGCTGCTTTAATTAATAGACATTTATACGCCTTTAAAAATACTGAATACTACACATTTTCACAGAAAGATTTTCAACTGAAACTGCTATTGATATTAGTAGGTAAGCCACACTTTAATATGATTAGATGCACAGCAAATCACCAGGATGGTAAAAAATTGTACTTATTAATATGACAACACATCTGAGCAGTTTTACTCAAAATGACAATTTTACACAGAGACCCACAATATATGTGATGCACCTTCATTGATGAGCTGCAGAATGTGATACTTACATACTGTAAGAATGCTTCTTTTAAACATGTTCATTTGAGACCTCATACACTTCCTATGAAGTTTTCCGATTTAAAATAACATACTTGAATGTACAGTACATCATGTACAACTTCTTGCAGGGCCGCAGACTGATTTCCCGGGTCCCAGGGCTAGAGTTACGACCGGGACCCCCTTCCCCTGTGTCGGTGGTCGTGGGAGCCCCCCCATTTCATACCTCACGAATCCCCTCTATTTCTCATCTTTTTCCATGTATCTCTCCCTTTGTCTTACTCCCTCTCGTCCTCACTCACCCCGTCTCCTCTCACCCCCTCCATCAATTACTCCACTCTCACTCAATCCCTCCCCACTGCCTCGCATATATTTCTCTCCCCTCTGTCTCACTCTTACTCCCTCTTTTCCTCACTTCCTCCCTCACCCCCTCTCACTCTCCCCCCTCCATCAATTACCCGACTCAAACTCAATCTCTCCCATCTCACACTGATTCCCTTCCCCCCTCCCCCGACACAGGCACAATCCCCCCCACAAAATACACACAACCCACCACCCCCTAAATGCATATAAAAAACACCCCCCAAATACATATAAAACTCCCACCCCCAAATACATATAAGAAACCCTCCACCCCCAAATACATATAAGAAAAACCCCAGAACCTCCAAATACATATAAAATGCAGACTTACCTTGGGGATGGTCTCAGGCCTCTGGCCGGGCCCGGTGGCTGCGGGGGGTAATGAGATGACCAGAAGCCAGGCCCACCAGCATCAGAAGCTCAGCGGGGGACATTCAGTGAGGGAGGTCTGCAGCTGGGGGAGGGCAGGGCCCGGCGACAACAAGAGGACCGGCAGCTGGGACCCCCGCAGCCACGAGGCCAGGGACACCTGTCCCGATTCTTCCCCCCGTCGGTGGCCTTGACTTCTTGTGTTAGCTATGTTCAACCAATAATATCCATCAACATCTATTTGTGTCTTAAATACTCCAGGATCAATAAAGGAAGCTCCAGCAGTAATTGACAGCCACAGTGATATGCAGTTTGGGGCCTCCCAACAAACTCAGGAGGACACTACACTGCCTAGTATCAGTCAAACAGTTTCATTAGCAATAGTCTGATGAATAGGCAATAACATTTATTTTTCTATGGAACCCATTTTTAATAGCAAGGGGTACTCAATATAACAAAAAGTTGGCAATCGCTGAAATAAGGAAATGAAAGGGCACTTTGCCTGTACAAAGGGGAGGGCATGTTATGTTCAACACAAAATTACATCATATTAGTATCACACTATTTACTAGCTAAGTGAAGTCAAAGACACCCCAGCCTTCAGGTTACCACGTTTCCAAATGCAATTTTAAAAAGAGGCATCAATCTCCAAGAACTAAAATCATAAACATGTCACTGTCATGTGTTCACTTTGGGACTGAGGGACTGTACTTTGAATAGTTCATGGCTCTGCCCACCGATTCAGAGAACGTCAACAAATATGCCATTAAATCACTGTCAAGTTTTCAGTGTTAATCAACATCGACCTGGCCCACAATGCACAAAGCCTCTTGGAATGTATTTTGCCTAAAATATGTAATACCCTTGTAAGCCAGCACAGTTGTGCTATTCTAATTTAGAACACGTAAAATAATTCAATGACGGTGATGATTTCCACGCTCTTGGAAACTGAATGAATTACTGCTGTGGTTCCAAAAGATAATTCTTGCCATTTAAAAATATACCACATTGCAGCAATTACAGTCACATTACTAGCTCATTAAGATGCATTAAGAGAACAATAGTAATGTGGTAATTTTTTCTACAAGGACCAGCTATTATAGCCACATTTGCGGCTATTAAAGGAAACTGTGCCATGCTGTGTGATAAATATAAAACAAGGACAGAGCTAACAGACAAAATGAGTTTCGTGAAATTGATTTGTTTCATGCATCATTTTCAGGATGCCATTTAAAGCCAGAAAAGCTGTGTCAGAGTTGTGACTACTGCTATTTTAGTTTTAGAAAGAAATGCATCATCTTAAAGTTTTAGGCGATGCTTCTCAGGATCCAAATCAGTGATGTTTAAGGACCATGGATCCAGAACAGAGAAATAAATGGTAAAGTACTGATTTTTATGAATAAAACTCCATTGAACTGGAGATGAGACTGCAGATGCCAAAAATCAATGTGTCTATGTATCAAGTGAAACATTTGACATTTATGTCGTCTGGTCCTCCTGATTATTGGCTGACTTTGCAACCTACTTTCTTCTGTTTCACAAAATGTCACTCACATAAATTGAAAGGGACAACGTTATTGCACGTGCAGGTCAAATGGTTTTGACTAAGCAAATAGCATTCAACAGATGTTCCTTCACATTTGGACATTCTTTCATCATTCTCACAGATTGTTGCAATGGACCAATAAACTCACCTTTCAAATTACTTTCTCGGAAACTTTATACGTTTGAGAATTCGTATTTTACATATATAGATTCAGAAACAAGTGACCTATAATGTATTTAAAAAAAAAAAAAAAGGAAATGCTAATTTATTTTAATTTATTATTAAATTCAATAACACATTTCTATTACACTTTACTTATTATATCATAGCTGTCTTACCTAATATTGTCACATGAATGGAACAGCTGAAGATTCATAACGTTAATAAAAAATCATATTTGTTTATACTGTATATAAAATTAACATCACCATCTTCAGCCCTTGTCGATCCAGTGCTGGATGAAGGCCTCTCCAATGATCTTGTACTTGCAAGGCTCTCTTTTCCGCGTTGCTCTAACACATTGTCTGATTTCATCTTCCCATCCTACTGTTAGTATTCATTTTGGTCTTTTGATAATGAATCCCTTAAAAACCAGTTGACTACAGTACCATCTACAGTATGACCAATGATTGTTATTTCTTCTTACGTTACCGCTATATCCAGCCCACTGCCATTTTAATTTCTTCAGCCTTTTGTTTCCTTTCAAACCCATTCATTATTTTTCATGTAAATGTGCTCCATCCCACAACTTCACAGTTGCTGGAACTGGTGGATGGGAAAGCTAGGCCAGAGATGGCTATTGTTCTAGGTTTTTCTCACCTGCCCTCCAATTGGGAAAAGCAGGTACTTAATGCTGCTTTTGCCTCGTTCTTTCTTCCTTATTATATGTGTAGCCATGCCTGGCTACTAAATCTACCCTGCCTGACATGTAAGTCCTGTTATTAGTGCAGGCAGTGTTAGGCCCAATCCAGGGGATTCCCCACCAGCAGGAGCTCCTTGAGTGACAGGGGAGGAAGTGGGCCTGTGTTCTGCCTGATAAGGGGCTCAGACCTTGGACTCTCCATCTCGGTACTTAAAGGGTTGCGCACCTACATTTAGTCAGTTGTCTCTCCCCTTGAGAGAGACTGGTCTCGCACAGAGGTGTTCAGGGCTCTGGCACCTTCTGTCCCCTCCCCTTGGGGGTGGGAGTGAGTACCATACCTCTGACTCTAATAGAGAGTCACAGAAGAATTTGGACCGGCCTTGGTGCCCTAGGCCAGGGGTGTGAGTCCAGGGACCATCCTAAGGCTGGAGGCCGATTGAACTGTGAATGCAGATGCTGGTTGTATGCTATATATGCAGAGGAACAATAAAGATCCCTTCTTGCTAAAATATACTCCTGCCTTGTGAGTGCAATCTATCAGGGGGAGTAGGGGGAGTTCTCCTGCAGGGATTGCCTTCACTTTCCTGGAGCCTGCAAGTGAGGGAGGCGCTGACACCAATGAGATAAAGATCCATCATCTTCCCTAGAACCCTGTCCTGATGTCCTCACTACCACCGGCGGACACCTCAGTATCCTGTAAGCCAGCAGGTACCAGCACTACACACCTGGTAGCAGGGCAAATCTCCCAGAGGGTGGGGGAAACACCGCTACATATGCTTATGTTGAATTCTGTGTGTTATGTAGTTGGAAAGCGGATAAGCCGCCCGACCTTAGTAAGGGAAATCCTATGGTTAGTTAGTGCTCAGTTGACAGGAATGTATCAAAAAGAAGGAAGGCGGTCACTGCATAATAGAACTCAGCCACGAAGTAAAATAAAATCAGCTTTAATAAAGAGTATTGCTGTACATCACAGAATAGACCTCTGACGCGTTTCGTCCCGTCTTTGGACTTTATCAAAGAGTGACAATACTCTACACACATGCTTCTTAAATAGGCAAGCCCTTCACAATCATTGGTTCAAACACAGTTGTAACAAATCATATAATCACGTAGAAAAAACCAAGGGGAGGGGGCTGACTTTGCCTGTAAGACTGCTTTGTATAGAGAAAAATTATTAAAACATGACACACATAAAAACATAGACAATAAGTAAAATACAAATAAAAACAAAAACATTTGATGTATAGCATACATAATTAATTACTCATTTGAAAGCTTTTAATGAAGGAAAAGATATATATATCTTGTTCAGAACCATAGGGGGAGTAAGTATGAATTATATAAGGGAAAGCGTATACCAGTGCTTATATATACACCTATAGTCAGGTTGTCAATATAATTACTTGATGTATAATATGATACATAAGATATTGATAGAAGTATAAATATAACGATATTAATGACCATAGTTAAAACTATGATACCAAAAAAATTGCATAACCCTTAAATTGGTCTATATTTGAAGGAGGGAAACAACAATGTATTGATAATCCGTGATATGTTGGAAGGATAGCAGAGCATGTAACCGCCACCAGGAATCTGGCCTTTGATAATTGTAAATGTTATGATGGATCAGAACACACTCCCAAGACTCCCCCAGCCACTCAACCCTGAAGGAAGTGTTTAAGCTCCCAATCAAGGTTGATGCCATGCGGATGGAGGGTGTTGAGAGTGTATATCCAATACATCTCCTTTTGATTTAAGATATTCTCTCTGTTGCCACCTCTAGGGTGGCACGGAATATGTTCAATAGCTGAAATAGAGAAGTTGTTAATACTACCCTTTGAGCATAGTGAAAAATGTCGGGCTACTGGATGTTTTAAATCTCCCTTCTTTATTAATCGGACATGCTCTGCTATCCTTACGTTAAGCGGTCTCGTGGTGCGACCCACATATTTGTGTCCACAACCACAAAAGAGACCATAAATCACAAAACTGATATTGCAATTAAGAAAGTTTTTTAGATAATACTTTTTTAAATTGTCATTGTACATAATGTATTTGGTCTGGAATGTGTATTGACACATAGAACATCTGCCACATTTGAAGAAACCTTTTGGGATACTTTTAATATTAGAAAAGTTGGACTTGGAGTCAAACATACTTGGTGACAAATGGAAAGCCAGAGTTTTTGCCTTGCGATAAGAGAATCTTGGTCCCTGTTGTACAATATTATGAATGTCCTTATCTAACAACAATATATGCCAATGTTTTGATATAATATTGCAAATTTGTTGAGATTGGGAATTAAACGTAGTAATAAAGAGTGGACTCTTTTTATTGTCAGAAATTAATTTAGAATCTCTCTCATGTTTGGAAATAAATTGCCTCTTTTTCTTACAAAGTAATGTGTTTCTGTCCATAACGTCCGCCTTTGCAAATGCTGATGATACTGTATGTCCTTGGCAGAATAGCCCCTTTCAAGGAATCTATCAGACATCTCCTTGGCTCTAGATAAGAATACATCATTGTCCGAGCAAAGTCTTTTTAATCTAATAAATTGCGCCCCTGGAATGTTCTTGATTAAAGAACGGGGATGGGAGCTATGTGCACTTAAAAGTGTATTTCTAGAGTTTGGTTTCTTATAGATATCTGTTTGAATGTTCAAATCACCGTACAGGAATAAATCCAAGAAATGAATGTTATTAATATTGTGCTCAAAAGTAAACTTAAGATTATATATATTGGTGTTCAAATAGTCAATAAAAGAAATTAGTGAAATTTCGTCACCCTTCCAAATAAAGATCAAATAGTCAATATATCTCTTGTAATAGACGATATTATGACGATATGAATTGTCACTGTGATAAATAAAACGTGATTCCCAAAAACCCATAAATTTTTTTGCGTAAGATGGTGCAAAACTTGTGCCCATGGCTGTGCCCAACCTCTGTAAATAAAACTGTGAATCGAATAAAAAATAATTGTGCGTGAGTAAAAAAGATATTGATTCTAACAAAAAAGTGCAATGTGAAGTCGATAAAGTGGATAAATTGAGAAAGTGCTCAATGGCTGCAAGACCGTGATGGTGTTCTATA
Organism: Ascaphus truei; assembly: GCF_040206685.1. Classification (NCBI taxonomy): domain Eukaryota; kingdom Metazoa; phylum Chordata; class Amphibia; order Anura; family Ascaphidae; genus Ascaphus; species Ascaphus truei. The sequence continues at coordinate 185,613,772 of NC_134484.1, forward strand.
ATAGAATACAGGGAGGTCACATCCATAGTGACCCACCTGTATTCTTTGTGCCATGAAAATTCCTGTATACTGGCGTTGAAGTCAGTCGTGTCTCTGATAAATGATGGTAACTGAGAGACAAGGGGTTGTCTTTCCTGGAGCCTGCAAGAGAGGGAGGCGCTGACACCAATGAGATAAAGATCCATCATCTTCCCCAGAACCCTGTCCTGATGTCCTCACTACCACCGGCGGACACCTCAGTATCCTGTAAGCCAGCAGGTACCAGCACTACACAGGTTTTCAAATTTGAGCGGAGCGCTGTGTGACTCGTGAACATGAAAAAGAAAATAAATATAATAGTGCAGATGGTACAACAATGGTGGTCTGAATGTATGTACTCTCTGCAATAGTTGTACTCACAGATGACAATGTCAAAGATAGGCGTATCAGAGACCCTTCTCTCTCTGATGGGAGCCCTTTAATGGAGCCCTTTAATCGAATTCGATTCCTGAAGAAGCCACAGCGAAACGCGTAGAATCGATCCGCTGCGGGAGGTGATTGAGCTGGGGAGATCATTGGAGACAAGTGCTGGCAAACCATCAGGAGACGGACACACTAGGCAGCCTCTTCCGCCCTGACCCAAGACGACACAGGACGTGACGCGGGTATTCGTGACGTATGCGGAAGGGCTCCGCCGCTCCTGGAGAAACCGGCGTTCTCCAACTACAGCTGTCCTCTCCCTCGAACACTATTGTTTTTCAAAATGTGAGTGTATTATACATATATTTATCCACTGCTGCTAATACAATTTAGACTATACTACTCACTCTCTCTTTTACTTCTATATACCCCTGGGAGAATATTTGACTACCTACACCATAAGCTTCCTGTATCAAGACACCACTCTGAGGGGGAATCCATTAAAGGGCTCCCATCAGAGAGAGAAGGGTCTCTGATACGCCTATCTTTGACATTGTCATCTGTGAGTACAACTATTGCAGAGAGTACATACATTCAGACCACCATTGTTGTACCATCTGCACTATTATATTTATTTTCTTTTTCATGTTCACGAGTCACACAGCGCTCCGCTCAAATTTGAAAACCTGCACAAGACCCATCTGGACCTGGACAGTCCGCCTCAAGGGTGTAGAGCTGCTTTTCTATTGTCGTATTGCACATCATTATTCCTATTTATCACATATTGGTGAAGGTCACTAAACACATTTTGTTTATCCATTGTAAATTGAACATCACTGTCACTTATATTGTATAATTATTCACTATTCACTTAGTTTGAGAAGCGCCCGGTTTTTATTTTTGTTTTTGCACCAGCACTACACACCTGGTAGCAGGGCAAATCTCCCAGAGGGCGGGGGAAACACCGCTACATATGCTTATGTTGAATTCTGTGTGTTATGTAGTTGGAAAGCGGATAAGCCGCCCGACCTTAGTAAGGGAAATCCTATGGTTAGTTAGTGCTCAGTTGAGCAGGGATTTATTTTTGTATCTCAGTTAAAGTGTTGCAGTCTCACTGCTGGGAATAATAAAGCAGGCAGAAGCCTGAGTAAATCAATATTGTGGTACGTGTTATCTATTTGATTACCCTGAAAGACTGTGTCATAGCGAGCTCGGACAGACAGCAGAGCAATTTGTTGGAGCCGTTTGTCACAATATATAATCCTTTTGGGATTGCTATTTTCAATTAAAAGGCTAAGGGCCTTAAAGGGTTAACTTTATGGGCTTGGAAAGTGTAGCGCCCATCTCCCATCACATGGTACCAGGTTACTATGGCAAATACTAAGACACGCCCACCTTCTAGAAGGTGTCTAGCCTTTCACCTGGTATAGAATGCTTGGGTAATAACCAAACCACTCCCCTGTAGCCATGGTGACGTGTGATGTCACTAGTAGGTATACATATATTGAAGCTAGAAGATTCTAGACTCAGGTCTCTGGAGAGGTCCGTTGAGGAGTCACAGAGGAGGGATCTCAGTGCACATAGAGTACGTCATGTTTATGTGTAGCGCTAAATGTTTAAGGCTGTCTTGTCATCTTTATTATTTTATAGTTAGAGAACGTGCCCCTCTTAGTCATAGCCGATAGCAATGGGCCCAAGGTTAGTCATCTGCCCTGAAAGATCAGGATGCAAAAGGAATCCTTTTAAATAAAGGGTTCCGGAGCTCTGCGGGATTGGCCCATACTGACCAGTTCTAAATGTGATCCCCTTCTGATGCCTTGGGCTAAGGAAGGCATATACTCAGAGTGACGGAATATGTATCCCTGATGATAGGAGTATCTCTACCACAGGTCCTGGTGGGCAGGAGGCAAATCCAAACACAGGGGTAGCGAATACCATGCAGACCCAGTGCTAAGGGTACCAAGTCCAGAACCTCCCTAGGATAGTGGTGAGAGCTTTCTCAGGAAGAATACCTAATGCAACTGTATTATTTGCCACTCATTATTGCTTAAGAGAAGATGTCCTTATATGTGGAGCTAATCAAAAGAATAAAGATCTTGTTTGTACCAATGTTGTTCCTGGCGCCCTTCATTACCACCTTATAGGATACACGCCCAGGCAGCCCGGATGTTATCCCCCTGAGAAAGTAATAAGAGATACTGAGCACCACTGTATATAAGACACCTCGATGTACCACTCTTTTTAAGCTGGGTAAAGAGAGGTTACATATATGTATATGTCCAGTATATATTTTAATGTTATTAATGTTTCCTTTTACTGGACTAACTTTTATCAGATTTGTAATGTCAAAATATTATTCGTTTAAAAAAAAGGAAAGAAAAAAAATAAAGTAATTTAAATAATATCCATTTACTTTCAACAAGATGATCATCCCACAGTAATAAAAAAAAAAGAAAGAATTTAGAACACACAGCAGAGGCTTAACCACTCATCCATGGGAGTTATGCACTGCGTACCTATACAACACACTAACTAATTATTAAATCATTGCTGTTTCATAGGTTTTGAAGAAAAGAAAGCTTGTGATTACTCTGGCAATGACTGAGCCTTTCAGTGCTACTGTACGTCTGGTTCCTTTGCCCTCCTCCTGACATTGCTGTTACTGCACAAATGCCCTGCTGACAGCTTAGGTCTTGGCAAGATGTGGAAGGATGTCTCGGTGTTCAGTCATTTTTTTCGGAAGAAAAAGATTCAGCGGGACTCGAGCTCTGCTATTATTTCTGTAATAAGTCCAAAAGACACAAGAGAACCAGCCAAAGCTTTTGTTACCTAGAATTACCTCTCAGAATGGCAATACGATATATGGATGCAAATTGCTAAATCACTTGCTTAACTTTGGATTTCCTTGTTAGTAACAAAGACAAGAATGTGTCATGCCATGTAACCCATAAAGTACAAGTTTTCTCGCTTTAATATACTGTACAACCTATTAAACTGTAGCTCTTCATTTGTATTCATTAAAACAAACTACATTAGGGGAATGTTCTGGGTCCAACTCCCATGTTAAATGTTTGTAAATGAAGAGTTATGGTTTGTGACACATGATATGCAAAGGAAAGAAATGGTTCTTTACAGTACCCATTGGACTGTGATGGTAGATACAATAGATATGTTCAAAAAAAGGTTGGGCATCTTTTTAGAAAGGAACGGTATACAGGGATATACCAAATAAGTAAACATGGGAAGGATGTTGATCCAGGGAGTAATCTGATTGCCAATATTTGAAGTCAGGAAGGAATGTATTTTCGCCTTATGAGATATCATTGGATGATATGTCACTGGGGTTATTTGTTTGCCTTCCTCTGGATCAATATACAGTAGGGATATAGAATTGAATCTCTGTTGTCTAAATTTAGCATAGGTTGAACTTGATTGACGTATGTCTTTTTTAAACCTCATCTACTATGTAACTATGTATATCCCACCCTGTGCTATATTACTAAATCCGTAATCAGATCAGAAACAGAGGTCTGAAATCCTGCATTCAAAAATGATCATCCCAAATTCCACGTAAACCTTTGCCGCGCCTGAAGTCTGTCTGTGTCAGGAATCGGCGTTCTCCTCGCTCCCCACACAGAGAACTCCCTCCCCGCAGGGAGCCCCTGGACACACAAAACAATCCTGCCTTACCGGCCTCCACGGCTCCTCGCCCCTGCCGCCATCGCGGGATCACTCCCCTCGGCGATTCCTCTGCTCAGCGCCGGGCGCGCCCACGCCCTCCTGCACGCACACCTGCACCATCCACTGGCTTGGTTCACACGTGTACACGAGTTACGGAGCACGCTCAGTCTGCACACTCTTATTCCCGTCCCCCGGACCTCAGGCTCCGCCCCCGCACACTGCACGGGCATACTCAGGTTACCAACAAGACTCACCTGGCCTGTTATGCCTGCACCAATCTGCAGTGTCTCCCTGTAGCTCTTCCTGTCCCGCCTCCGTTCCTAATTGGACCTTCCTGCTTTATCTAGCTCCTCTCTGCTCTCAGTCTTTGCTCGACATAGTCTCTGTATGGAAGTACTTCTGGATTCTCTCAGTGTTTTCACAGGTACTGACGCAGCTCGTACGACTACCCCATCTGGCTCTCGATCTCGGCACTCCTTGGACAACGCTCACTCTGGTAACCCCTTGAACACGGCTTGGACTACGACCTATCTCCACTCTCCACTCCCTGACTTCGGCAAGGCATCATTCACTCTATCTCTACAACCGGTACCGGCAAGTATTGTCTACCTTACTACACCTGGCCTGGCAACGCTTCATACCACACTCCGGACACGCTCCCTTTGCTGCGGGTGCATGTATTACCACTTCCCCCTTCAGCTCAGGGGACGGGTCTGGTCTGCGGGCAGCACCGGCGTAACCTTATGTCGAGCCACAAGACGCAGACCAGACCGAACTTCAACAGTTTCTCTCCAATCTGCTTCAGCAAAACCAGGCCATGGCGGATCAAATTGTGGCACTTACACGCCAGGTCGCAGTACTCTCAGACAGGGTACCGACCGCGACCCCGCCAGATGTACGCCCCCACTCCGCAAGCGCAGTTAGCAGCTCAGATGTAAGGATTCCTCCCCCCAAGCCTTATGCAGGTGAACCGCAAGATTGTAGGGGTTTCCTAAACCAGTGTGAGGTGCAGTTTGAAATGGCCCCCCATCTCTACAATACTGATCGAAAGAAGGTAGCCTACATTTATAACCTCCTCACTGGCAGCGCCCTGGCTTGGGCTTCCCCGGTTTGGGAGCGACGTTCTGACCTTACCCAAGATTACCCGGCATTTAAAGCCGAGTTTCAACAAGTATTCGATTCTCCCGCTCGTCGGGAGATGGCATCTGTTTCTCTCCTCCAGATCACTCAGGGACGGCGAATGGTGATGCAGTATGCTGTGGAATTCCGGACTCTAGCAGCCGAGACTAACTGGGGACAAGAGGCTCTCGTCTCCGTGTTCTGGCAAGGCCTGGCAGATCCCATCAAGGATGAACTCTCTCGCCAATCCAGGCCGGATCAATTGGAGGTCCTCATTGATTTGGCTGTCCGAGTGGATCAACGTATCCAGGTACGCCGCTCAGAGCGTCAGCGCACTTGCGTCCATAACTTTCAAGTTCCGTTCTCCAGTACTCCCAGCAACACTCATGCTCCCCCAAGTGCTACCATACCTCTTCGTCCTGCACTGGAGTTGCCAGAGCCAATGCAATTGGGGGTACAACGCATCCGCACACCGATACGGCAGTTCCGCCACGCCGGGGGATTGGGTTTCTACTGCGGATCCATGGAACATCTGGTTCGGGAGTGTCCACTGCATCCGGGAAACGGGAACACCCAGTGAGTACAGAGGGGCTCTCTCTGGGTGTAATGTCTCCACGTCCCCTTTCTAAAGGTGAACTCCCTAAGAAACTTACATTTCCAGTCTCCCTTTCAGGCGATAAGTTCAAGACTTCTACTGCCGCTTTCATTGACTCAGGAGCTGGAGGAAACTTCGTGGATCTTGAATTCGCCAGGTTAAACCGCATACCACTCGTGAGAAAGAAGGTTCCCATCGCACTCGTCGGTATCGATGGACGTCCTTTTACCCCGGCCCACATCTCCTTAGAGACGGCTCCCTTGCTTCTGTCCTCACATCTGCACAAGGAGATCTTAGTTCTCGATGCCATTCACGCTCCTGGGATACCCATCACCCTTGGTCTTCCTTGGCTACAGCTTAACAATCCTCTCATTGACTGGACTTCCTCTGCTCCAAATTCCTGGAGGCCGAGGTCAGGCGAGACTCATCAACTGCTGGCCAATACCTCTGTTCCCGAAGTTATTCTACCCTCCGTTTGCCATCAATTCCGGGACGTTTTCAATAAGGTACATTCAGACCTCTTGCCGCCACACAGGACTTACGATTGTCTGATCGATCTAGTTCCAGGTTACTCCCTACCCAAGTCCAAGACCTACCCCTTGTCGTTACCAGAATCTCACGCTATGGATGAATATATCCAGGAGAATCTCAAGAAAGGCTTTATTCGTCACTCCAATTTCCCAGCAGGGGCTGGGTTTTTCTTCGGCAAGAAAAAGGATGGGTCGTTGAGGCCTTGCATCGACTACAGGGGTTTAAACCACATCACTATTAAAAATCGTTACCCCCTTCCCCTTATTACCGAACTGTTCGATAAATTACAGGGGGCCAGGATTTTTCCAAGTTGGATCTACGTGGTGCCTATAACCTGGTGCGCATCAGGAAGGGGGATGAATGGAAGACGGCCTTCAACACGCGTAGTGGACACTACGAATATCTGGTAATGCCTTTCGGCTTATGTAATGCTCCCGCTGTCTTCCAGGATTTCATCAACGACGTCTTTCGTAAGGTACTCAATATTTTTGTTATTGTATACTTGGATGATATCCTGATTTTTTCCAAAGATCTCCAGGACCATATACGCCACACCTCCTACGTCCTTTCCCGTCTATGTGAACACCATTTGTACGCCAAACTGGAGAAGTGCACCTTTCATCAGACTTCTACTCCGTTCCTGGGGTATATCATTTCCGATGAGGGGTTTATGATGGACTCTGGTATACTTCAAGCAGTCACTCAATGGCCGAGACCCAACTCTCTCAAGGCCATACAACGTTTTTTAGGGTTCGCTAATTACTATCGTAAGTTTATACAGAGTTTTTCCACCATTGTGGCACCCCTCACTGTGCTCACCAAAAAAGGAGCTGATCCTTCTGCTTGGTCATCCGAGGCCATCTCTGCCTTCGAGACACTGAAGGAAGCCTTTATATCCGCACCTATTCTCCGTCATCCCAACATTGAACTTCCCTTCGTCCTGGAGGTCGACACTTCTGATTGCGGCGCTGGAGCCGTTCTTTCTCAGAGACACACGCCCCAAGATAAGTTACATTCCTGTGCATATTTTTCCAAGAAATTCTCGTATGCCGAGAGGAACTATGACGTGGGTAACAGGGAACTTCTGGCCGTGAAGATGGCTCTTCAAGAGTGGAGACACCTGCTAGAGGGGTCGAAAAAGCCGTTTACTATTCTCACGGACCACAAGAACCTTCTTTACATAAAGAACGCTCAACGCCTTGGTCCACGACAGGCTCGTTGGGCTCTTTTTTTTTCTCGATTCGATTTTCACCTTTCCTATATCCCCGGGACAATGAACGTAAAGGCAGACGCACTCTCCCGAATACATTCTTCTGAAGAGAGGCCAGAGGAATCTTTGGAGACTATCCTTCCACATGAGAGGATTCTCGCCACGTCTTCTTTCAAGAATCTTGACAAGATTTTGCACTCCCAGAGACGCATTCCCAAGGACTTGGTCGTTCCCGACAACAAACTCTTTGTACCATCCAAATTTGTTCCAGAGGTCCTGTCTTGGGGTCACTCCTCTAAATCTGCAGGTCATCCAGGTTTTAAGAAGATCTCATTCGTCGGAATTTCTGGTGGCCAAGGATGTCTCAAGATATTCTGGAGTTTACCGGTGCATGCCCCACATGCGCTCAAAGCAAGACTCTCCATCAAAAGCCTCAGGGTTTTCTGTTACCCCTTCCAGTTCCCGACCGCCCCTGGTCCCACATTTCTATGGACTTCATCGTGGAGTTGCCCAGGTCCAGAGGAATGAACACTATCTTGGTGGTCGTGGACAGGTTCTCGAAGATGTCCCATTTCATTCCACTTAAAGGATTACCCACCCTCCCGCCCTTGCTGATATCTTTACGGAGCAGATTTTCCAGATTCATGGGATCCCTTCGTCCATTGTTTCTGACAGAGGTTCTCAGTTTGTATCCAAATTTTGGAGAGCTTTCACGAAGAGATTGGGCATCTCTTCTTTTTTCTCTTCCGCCTATCATCCTCAGTCCAATGGACAAACGGAGAGAATCAATCAATCCCTGGAGAAGTACCTGAGATGTTTTATATCCGATTTCCAGGATGATTTGGCTCAACTCCTCTATTGGGCAGAGTATGCGGTCAATGCTGCAAAAAACGAGTCCACTCGGGAGTCGCCCTTCTTTATAAATTATGGGTTCCACCCTCCCTGTCTTCCCATCCCCAACATTCCTTCTGGAGTACCAGCCGTAGATGAACGCATTTTTTCCCTCCAAACCGCATGGTCCAGGATTCGGTCTACCCTTCTCAACTCCTCCCGCAGATCGAAACTACAGGCCGATCGTCATCGTCGGTCGGCGCCCAGTTACAAACCAGGGGATTTGGTATGGCTATCCTCTAGGAATATCCACCTCAAGGTACCATCTCCTAAACTGGCACCTAAGTTCCTGGGTCCCTTCCCTATTTGTGAACAAATCAATCCCGTGGCATTCCGGCTCCAACTACCACCCAGTATGAAGATTCCCAATGTCTTTCATGTGTCCCTCTTAAAACCATTTATCTCCAGTCACTTCTTTCCGGATCAGACTCGTAAACCGGATCCCATTACTGTACAAAATAACGAGGAATACGAAGTTCACTCTCTTTTGGATTCTCGCCTATCCAGGGGTCAGCCCCAGTTCTTGGTGCAGTGGAAGGGATTTGGCCCTGAAGAGAGATCCTGGGTACCTTCAAAGGACATTCATGCCCCGGCCCTTCTTAAGTCCTACAGGAAAAAGTTTCCAGAGAAACCGTTCTTGGACCATCCTGAGGCCGTTCCTGAAGAGGGGGGTACTGTCAGGAATCGGCGTTCTCCTCGCTCCCCACACAGAGCACTCCGTCCGTCTTACTGCTGCGGCCGAGTTTATTCGAGCATTTGCCCATTCTCGGCCGCAGCAGTAACCTGGCGCGCGCCGGAGGGTGCCGGGCGAGCGCCAAAGCAGCGGAAGAGCGCCCTCCGATCGGGGCGCTCTCCCTCCCGCTGCCGGGTCCTCCGGGTCCCCCGGAACCCCCTGCCGCCATCCCCCACATCGCGGGACACCAGGGCTCCCTCGGGGAGCCCTGGACGCGCGTGCAGGGGGCGCTGACACCCGATGACGCGTGACCGCGCATCGGTGACGCGCGGCACGCCGAGGGAGTGGGGCTAGCAAGCCGGGGCATCCCCCGGCTTGCGGAACTAGCCCTGCTCGGATTAAACGTGTCGGTAGTGTATGTATGAGGTGTAAATTATCAGCCATGGAGCTACTCATATGCTTTCTTAAGCAGGTGTGTTTTAAGGTGGGTCTTAAAGGTGGATAGAGAGGGTGCTAGTTGGGTATTGAGGAGAGGGGCATTCCAGAGGTGTGGGGCAGTCAGCGAGAAAGGTTTAAGGCGGGAGAGGGCTTTATATACAAAGGGGTAGAGAGAAGACATCCTTGAGCAGAACGTAAGAGTCGGGATGGAGCATAGCGAGAAATTAGGGCTGAGATGTAAGGAGGGGCAGAAGAGTATAAAGCTTTAACAGTGAGGAGGAGAATTGAGTGTGAGATACGGGATTTGATAGGAAGCCAGGAGAGCGATTTCATGAGGGGAGATGCTGAGACAGATTTCAGAAAGAATAGAGTGATTCTGGCAGCAGCGTTTAGGATAGAATGTAGGGGAGACAGGTGAGAGGCAGGAAGGCCAGACAGCAGGAGGTTACAGCAATCGAGACATATATCATATTTGAAATAATATACAGTATGTTACAAATCTCAAAAATGTAAGTCCTACTTGCATGCTCAGTGAAAAACTCTATTGCAATTGTCCAAACCATGGGGCCTATGTGCTAACATTTTATTTAATTGTATTTAAAAATAAATAAATGGTGTGCTAAAAAGTAATACAAACCGTAATAAAACCGTGTGTTGTATGTACGAAGACTTCATACTGTACATATTTTGCATAAATTGTTGTTTCAAATGATTTTTGACGAATCCCCCATATTGAATGCCTGGTTGATACAATTTAAATGAAAATAGAACTGTGTATTTTTTTTAAAATGTGATTCCTTACATTAATAAATATCAATTACTAGTGTAATATTATTTGTAATAGCCATATTGTGAAAATAATACATTTTCGTAGCCTATATACTGTACAGATGTAGCAGGTGTTATTGCAGCTGCTGGCGCGCGTGGCTAATGAATTTAGAATGGCGGCTGGTCCCGCTGACGCGTTGTGCAAAGCGCCAGCGAGAGCAGTAACAGCTGCTGCATCTGTAATGAAACATCCACGATGCGTCAACTACATTTATGGTTATACATATTATAATACTGTTAGCAGTCTTTTTTGCGCTTACGCCAAGTTGAACTTGGCGGACCATTAGCACGCACTTGTTTTCTTGTTTTGCCGCACAGAAACAGTCTATTTTTAGAACATACTATTAACATCTGTGGACTAGCACCATCCATTTCTTACTGAAAAAAAGCCATTGTTGACACTGACGGCGCACATGGAGGAATGTCAGGTTAGTACGTAGGAGCACACAAGCACAATTTAAATTCGATTTTTCCGTCACAACTTTGCGCCAAAAGAGCAGTACTTTGCAACGCTGAGGCCTCTGAGTTTCTAGCTTAAAGTCTGTACAAATGAGACTACATTCTCTGGGGCCTGTGTATCAAGGAAAAGGGCAAATAATTGCTTCAGATGTATTAAGGAAACAAATCCTATTTCTTTCAATGGGCTTTTTCCTAAAGTATGTAATGTATGTAGGGTTGCCAGGTGTCCGGTATTGAACTGGACTGTCCTGTATTTGGACACTTTGTCCAATAAAAAAAAAGGGGTAATACTGGACATGTATGTGTCCGGTATTTTCCCTCTCTGGACATAGTGACCTGACCGGCTTGGGGGGACGCAAGATTTCTCAGAGCAGGGTTGTTGCTAGGGGGCTGGGCAGCTTCCTCCATCCTGATTGGGTGCTGCTGGATAATGCAGCCAATCAGGAGGACGTGTCAGGAGGCTGCGGGTGAGGCCTAGGAGAGGAGGAAACAGTATGAAGCGGAGAGAGGTGAGAGAGGTGTTTGTGTCTCGAACGCGTCACACCTGTCACCATACTGTGTCCAGTATTTTTGGAGAAGCCACCTGGCAACCCTAACTGTATGGTAGAGATTTGTTGTGCCTCAGAATGAAATAACTTTTGCCTTGATACACAGACCCCTATATTTTTTACATTTAGTAATAAATAATCGGTTAGCTGTTGCAACGTTTTTTTTTTTGGTATGAAAACTGGTAGTAAGTTTAAGAAGAATCCATTATGTCAGGAATGAACAAGTTATAACTCACCCTGCAGTGATAACATGGGTTATTACTGTACACTCTGGCACACTAACATGTGTTACATGAATGGAGGGCTCTGTAGGGTTTTCCAATTGTTATTACAAATTCTGTAAAACACAGCAAAAGAGAAGGTCAAAAGTATTCTATATTAAAAATATATATAACTATTGCCTTTTTAGACATTAAAAAAATGGATGTATCAAGTTTTTTTTTTTTTTAGCACACCGAATACCCAAGGGTGTTATTGCTGTAAGTAGTTTGCAATAAATACTGAATACATTCATTCTATGGTCATAAAGATGGGAGGAATATATGTGTACGTTTTATGGTGATTAAAAGTAATAGATTTTTACTCTGTTTGTTAGGAATGTGATTTAGATCACACCAGGGCCATAGTGAAGCAGGAACGAACCGGCACTTATTTTAGCAGTATGCCGGCAGTTCTGCAGCCACTCTGCATCCCCCTGCCAGGTACTACCTGTGTAACGTGGGTGCGGTGCGGAGTCCTTCTGTAATCTACCCAATGTGGAAGGAGGGCACACCCGGCGGTCTGAAATAGGCCCAGTCGGAAGTCAGGCCTAACTTCTGGTATTAGCCACCACTGGGTAGGGCACTGAACTCTGCACCCACGATACACGGTGGGGGGGGGGGCGGGGGGGGAGGGGAGAGGCAGACTAAGAGAGGGGGTGGGGTAGTTAGAGGGGTTGGGGTGAGTGAGAGAGGAGGGGGAAAGATGTAGTGAGAGAAGGTGGGGTACTGCAAGAGATGGAAGGGAGGAAGAGCAAGAGAGAGAAGGGGGAGAGAGAGAATGGCGGAAGAGAGAAAGGGAGAGAGATAGAGAAAGGGGTGGGAGAGTGAGAGAGAAAGGGGGGAACATGAAGGGGAGATGCTGGGGAGAAGGGGGGCATGTGGGAAGTAACTGGTGAGGATGGAACGCGGGGGATATTTTGGGGAAGGAGGGGAGCATGTGGGGGTGAATTTGGTGAGGAGGGGAGCCTGTGAGGGAGCATCTGCAGAGGAGGGGAGCATGTGGGGGGGAAGCTGGTGAGGAGGTGAGCATGTGGGGGAGAAGCTGGAGAGTAGGGGAGCATGTGGGGGAGAAGCAGGTGAGGAGGGGAGCAGCTGCAGAGGAGGGGAGCATGTGGAGGAGCAGCTGGAGAGGAGGGGAGCATGTACTTGTGGGGGTGTAAATATATTTGTGGAGGTGGGGGTGGTAAGTGTATTTGTGGGGGCTGGAGGGTGGTAAGTATATTTGTGGGGGGTGTGGTGGGTACTAACTATTTGTGGGAAAGTGGTAAGTATATATGTGAAGGGGGGAATTGTATTTGGGCGGTGGTGTTGGTGTTTATATCTGGTGGAGTGGTGTTTGCAGGGCGCCGACTTGGGGGGCAAAGCTCTAGTCCTGGGCCCTAGGAAATCTGTCTGTGGCCCTGAGGCTATTCGTTAATATGGATACATTCCAACATGTGAATTACAACCGTGTTGGTTCATCATTGTAAATTGCTCACGTGGTAGAACCGTTGCTGCATTGGAATGTGGTACGCAGAACAAATATTCTGAAAATGTATCTTTGCACAAATATGTGACACGAAAACATACTGTTAAAAGGCACGACATGGCGACTGATTTACAGCAATATCAGTTAAACTTCTTCACTACACACATTTAAAAAGCTATATATTATTACTATAGCTCCTCCACCTCAGTATTATATGCATGCAGTGATTTACAATACATTCCGCTTCAAGGAAACAATCCGTGATAAACATTATGTGAGCAAACCTGACAAAACGAATCTTTTTTACCTTGAGAAACATAAACCTTTATAAACGTTTCTATTATACTGTAAGGGAACAGTTACATTTGTACTTGTTCGAGCCGACTCCCTATCATATCTACATTATGCTTCCAATGGATTAGGGTTAACCAGTCGAGTAATGTGATCTAATAAGGCCAAATATGTCAGCAATGGAAATATTATTAATGTCTGTAGCCGCACTGCCTTTTTGCAAAGCATCTTACAAGTATATGCTTTTGTCTTTGTCTGTCAGCCTGCCACGATTTTCACATGTATATCTTTATTTATGTAGCGCCATCCAGCAGTAATACATGCGATGAAATAATAAGTATGTGAGACATACAAATAAACATTAGGAAAAGGAGTCCCTGCCCTGAAGAGCTTACAATCCAACATAACTGCAGTCTTTATGTGCTATTCAATGGGAAAGTGCACAAGATATCACCACACACCATAACGGCCGTTCAGATCTGCTGCAGTGAGGATCACACATTCTCTATTGGTGAGCAAAAGGCTTTGAACATCAGATAAGCAGCCAAGCAAATCACAATATCAACTACTGTATATTGAATGTATCCCGGGACATACTTGAAAACGAGAGGTAACTCTCAATGTATTACTTCCTGGTAAAATATTTTATAAATAAATAAATAAATAGTCTCTGTTCTGTTCTCCACTCCAGCAATGTATAATGTAAGTTATACAATTCAGTTTGTTTTATATTTGGAACAATATGTATTCTATTTCTCACAGCCTGCAAGGTTAGGCCCGTTCTATAGTGCCGGGCGCGTGCTGAGCCGTGTGCGCGTGCGCGGATTTTTAGTTGGCTGACGTTAGTCAGCCTTTCTATAGAAGGGCCGCGCACACGGCAGGGAGAGGGGAGCCGACAGACAGCGGCAAAGATGAAGAAATTCATATACACGCATATACATTACCTGCAGCTCCCGGCGCTATATACAGGAAAAGCATGCGGCACGTGCACGCGCGTTCGCATAGGAACGCGCGGCCGCACGCCCGCACCCTGTATATAACAGCCCTTAGAAGACCCTGGGGAGTGCTGCATTTCCAAAGGTTTTTAATCTGTTGACTGAACCTGTTAACAATTTTGCTGCACTCATTTTGTTAGCCAAGTAATATGTTACATATTTTCTCCTCGAAATGTTCACAACAGGTTTCCTTAGACATCTGCTTTGGTGAACCATCCCCATTCCCTTTCCAAATGATGCTTTATCAAAGAGAAAGCACAATGTTCTTCCAATACACAACATTTCTGACACCAAGTGGTGACAACGTGTAAGAGAACATTAAATAATTGTATCATTTCTTTTGGACGAAGTAAACTTCCACCTAAATGAGTATAACACTGCAAATTTGGCTGAACCCTAAGAAAAGTGTTTAAAAACCTGAAGTTCCTTTTCCCCAGGGGCTGGCTTTTATTTTTCGGGAAAATAGGAAACCATATTTTAAAAGTCCCAGCAGTTACATTAGAGGATAATCTAGGCACTTGATAGTTGTCCTTGATATTTCACTGATATCCATCCCAAAAATGAATTTGCTTTAAGGTAACCTTGACCTAAGTCCTGACCCCAACAAAAAGAAAAAAGGGTGACATTTGAGAGACGCTGAGGTGTACGAGAGAAGGAGCGGCTCAGTGAGTAAAGACACTGACTGGCACTGAGTTTGAGGCAGGAGAGCCTGGTTCAGATCCAGTGACCTTGGGCAGGTCACTTTATCTCCCTGTGCCTTGTAAGCTCCACGGGGCAGGGACGTGTGCCTGCAAAATGTCTCTGTAAAGCGCTGCGTAAAACTAGCACCGCTATACAAGAACATCCTATTATTATTATTATTAATAATTTTATGGGATAATTTATCAAAGTTAACTGGATGCTGCAACTGTGATATTAAAATAGCGCACCAGATTTAAAGGAGAATATCACATTGGTTTGGATGGGAATGATTTCTTTTATAAATCAAATGCAGTCGTTTCCCCCTAGCTTTGCAGTCAGAAAAAGTTGATAAATGACCCCTTTTTTTTTTTTTTTTCAATTTTGAGTCTAATATTTAACATGCCACACAATATATTGTAGCCAAATAAGGTACATTTGTCTCTCTTAAGACTAAGATCTTTCTGAATATGAGTGACACGTGCTCTCCACACTGCTTGTGTAGCATGATAACATCTACACCAGGGGCTCTCCAACTGGAGGTCCATGGGTCAAACGTGTTCCACCAAGCTCCACAAGCAATGTGGGGGAAATTAGCAAGAGCGAAGTGCAATGTTTCACACTAAAACTTAAAGTTAAGATAATGTAAACATGTATGCTAAAAATGTTATACGTGCTAGGAAAATGATGAAATGTTATGCTGTTCGTGTCTTTAAATACAGTATATATAAAATTACATTATGATACATTTGCGGCCCTTTTACATTGAAATATTTTCTAATCTGGCCCCCATTGGAGAACTGGTTGAAGAGCCCTAATCTACACAGATCAAAATGGGGCAATTTGCTCCAATACAACACAGAGAAAATATTTGCATCAGTGTCAATTTGCACCAGTGACATATGCATGAATATGGCGCGGATCTCTTGGGAGCAGAGGTTAATGTCACCTAACCCTGGTAGATGTATTTGGTGCAAATAGATGTAAAAACTGCAGCACTTATTGGTGCAATTTTTGATACATCTCATTATAATATTGCACTGACTCTCCTCCCCCAACTCCTCCTATAACCACTTCCTAAAACGCTTATGGTGGAAGTGGAGCAAGTTGGGGCAAAAAATGGAGCAAAGCACCTGTATACATTGATGCAGTGTTATTATTGTGCAATTTGCACCAGTTTTGGAGCAATGATCCAATTTAGAACACCACCCATATCCCCCAATTTTCACCCACAATGACATGAACACAGATTTATAAATACCCTCACAGCCTTACACACACATCATATATAGTTATAAAATGTCTCAAACTTGTTTTTTGTAAGATTTCAAGCACATTAAGAACAGCAAATGGGTTTTCCTATTTGTTTTTTTTTTGTTTTTTTTTTTAAATCTGTGCTCTACAATAACACCACCTTAATCACATCATCACCTTATCTTTAGTTTATGGCCTGTATTCAATATGTAGTGAAGCCGCTTCTCCATGCCAGGAAATACCCTGTGTTAGTGAATAGTGGCCTGTGTGACTGATTACACACTTCGGGTAAGCGGGGATGTAAATAAACCCCATTATATCCATTATACTAATGTATGTGCTAAGGACATCGCCACTTATAGGGGAGGGGGACGAGAAGTGTCCCGGGCCCAGTGGAAGAAGGGCCTGATCACTGAAGTCCCTCCCTTTCTCCTCTGAGCTCCCCAATAGCTGCCGCTGCTAGGCCCGCTCCCCAGCTCCTCTGGAATCCTGAAATCAGCAGATGAGGTACCGGCTGGGTGTCCAACTCTGCTCCTTCACTGTCCCTCTCTCTACCACCACCCCCTCCCTCTTGTGGCACAAGATTTGCCCACTCCTTCCATTTCCCCCAAAGTCCCATTGCCCTTAGGGGATTCCCTGTGAGATTTCAGTAGGTGAGTGTGTGTGCTGTTCAGCGAAATCAAGAAGATGAGGCATTGTTTTATCTCCCAACTCAACAGGCACGATCTCTCATTATATCTGTGGTCATTTCTTTAAACACAGATACATTACATTGTAGAGGTTTATCTAGTTTACCATTTGCAATTATTTCACTGAGCAGCTTACAGTTTGCTATAATACTTCTGATGCCCACTAGATGGCAGGGCAAATCAAAGCTACTGGTGAGTTTTACTGTAGGGTAGACCCATAAATGATGGATATAGCTAATTCATTATACTTTAGCCACAAGTCACATTAGGCATGTAACTAAAGAGTGTTGAAAGTAACCTGTAATAAAATCTGTCTTAAAATGTATTTTAAAGTTAACTGTCTGTCCATGGCTTACGTAGCGCGCGGCAAAAGAAATGTTAAATAATACCACTCTGTTTTAAAGTCCCTTTCAATCCCACAGCACTTAGCAGTTGTACTTCATAAATATTCATTGTGCTTTCTATGGAAGAACACTTCTGTTCCATTGGGAACTAACAACCTTCAAACGGAAGAGGGGAGAAAGAAAGTCTATTATTATTAATATGGTGGGGATTTTAAGGCAGTGTTTATTAACCTTTCTTTGGTTAAGGCAGCGGTGCGCAATCTGGGGGGGCGACCCCCAGGGGGGTGCTAGATTTTCAGGGGGGGGGGGCGCGGCAGTTACAGAGGTCCTGCCCTCTCCCCCATGGCATTTAAATTAAATGCCAGGTGACTGCGCGAGGCCTCTATAACACACTTACCTTCCCGCATTGCGTCGTCCTGGTAACCCGGCATCAAATGACGCCGCGGGGTCACGTGATGTCACGTTACCATGGCGATGCGATGTCATATGACCCCACACGTCATTTGACGCCGGGGGTCGAGCAGTGGGGGGGAAATTCTGCGGAACCACAACCCTCTCTAATAGTGTGTCTGAGATCAGATGCATTGTAAGGAACCTCGACCCTCTCTAATAGTGTGTCTGAGATCAGATGCATTCTAAGGAACCCCAACCCTCTCCAATAGCGCGTTTGAGATCAGATGCATTGTAAGAAACCCAACCCTCTAATAGCGTCTCTGAGATCAGATGTATTGTAAGGAACCCCAACTCTCTCTAATAGTGTGTCTGAGATCAGATGCATTGTAAGAAACCCAACCCTCTAATAGCGTCTCTGAGATCAGATGTATTGTAAATTCTTCTGTATTTGGTACAATTTTAAAATGACCCAAAGATTCCTAGGAACCCCTGTTGAAAAATAGTGTTCTAAGCAAATATTTGTGCATTGAAGATCGATACATTAATTGTTATGCAAGACCTCCTCCTTTCATGGTCTAATTAATTGTAACTGTAATTTCCCTCTCATTATACATACTGCTTTAGTGGAATTGTCTGTCATGCAGTCAAAAACACAGAGTTGCTTTGCATCATCAAGATTTCCATATCTTTAAAATACATCATATAGCGCCTCTTTGAACTTCGTCTTCTAACACAGGCTGGTACAAGATAGCAAGCTGTGCTAGTCAGACTTTCTTCCGGGCTGGCTCAGCATGAAATTTCGGTTTAATATAAAACAATATGTTTCAGAGAGTGACATTTATGCATCGTTCAACTCAAAACACCAACCGGGAAAGCAGGTTGCCCTAATACTCAGCTATTTAAAATGACCCGGCCAACCTGAAAATAATATTGTTATTTAGGTCATTCCTAACAGCCTGCGTCTACAGTATATTGCAAAGCATGATAATGCTGGCACTGTCTCTTTAAAACCTGTTCAGGGAAGAGTATCACATACTGTATGATACGATACTGCTGGCGCTTAGAGTGAGAACAGACATATCTTAGGCCTCGGGCATGGTCAGCGCTTAGGCGCTTACCCGTGCTGAGGTGCGCTGCTACTCGGCACTGAGCCCCTGCAGCCGCAATGAGAGCGGCATTAGCAGGGGCTAGCGCACGCTTCCGCATGCCTGCAGAAGCGTGTGTCTTAACAAATCTTTATTTTTTCGCTTGCCGGAGCGCAGGGCCGGTCACGTGAGCGGTTCGCCCAATGAGGGCGAACCAGCTCCGTGACATCACTGGCCCGCCCCCAGACACGCCCATGGATGATGCGCGCTCTAAGGCCAGGGAAAGCACCACTTTCCCTGAGCCTCAGCGCGCCTCCGCACGGGCTCATGTCTCTATGGACTAAGAAGCTAATAGCCTGCTTCTGTGACTTCTTCCCCGCGTAAGCTCCTGTCTGTACCTGATCTCCTAATATTAACAATTACCTTTGCATAGGCAAGATGGGAAACGCGGGGGGTTACGTACTAAAGTCTCCTGGCTACAACAGTGGGACACAACCAGTGCAAAATAAAAGCACCAGCTTCAATTAAATGAAAAAATCATCAATGCTGTGTGTCATGGGAGAGGGGGTTTGGCCCGGTATTAAAGGGGTTACACCTGATTTTGGCCACCCCCTGCTGTCACTTGGGAAGCAAGGGGGTAACTGGACTGCGGTCCAGTAATGTGTTTTTTCCCTGCTGCTGTACCCAAATGTGTATTCCCCTGTAAAAAATGTATTGTTCCCATTCCAGTGTCTGCACCAACACATACACTGGGATTGATGCGGGAGGGAAGGGGTTAATAGTTAAGGAGTGATTATAGCCCTTTGTTCCACTTTCCCGCCTTTTCAGGCTCCATTTTGCAGCTCTCCATAGGTCGCCATTGCAGCCCAATGCAATCCTATGGCAAATCCCCATAAAGGGTCGCGCTCGCCACGAGGGTCGCGCCATTGACTCTAATGGTGGAGGGAAGAGCCGCGCGTAAAAACGACTAAGTCCGAAAGTGTTAAAAGGGTAAGCCCATATCTCCGGTTCTATGAGGACCAGAGAGCTGGGATTTTGGTCGCATGTAGTCACTGTTCCGGCATGACTGCATGGCCATTCCCAGCCCTCTCCGATCAACCAGACAGAGTATGGGCAAATGTGAAAATTGTAATTTTACTATTGACTTCAATGGCGGAGTTGCTCCATTGAAAGCCTATAGCGGCGTAGCACATTGACTTCAACGGCGGAGTTGCTCAATTGAAAGCCTATAGCGGCGGAGCCCGTTGATTTCAATGGGAGAGTGAAAAGCAGAGATTTATTTTAGCTAGAGCGGAAAATCCTGCATTAAAGTTAACAGGGGATTTAAACTTGTTTTTTGTATCTCCGGTTCTGGGAGTCATGGGAGGCTGAAACTTGGCCACTTTGGCAAAGGTCTTCCGGCATGAGGACCTGGCAAATTTCAGCCCACTCAGACCCACAGAACGGATTATTTTAATATGTGTAGATATTAAAGAAGGTATTGTATTTTGGGCCTGGTAGAAAAACCCAGAGCCCATATGGTATGTTAATGCTCAGGGGGGGAGACAAGTGATCTACAATAAACCCCTGATCAAAGACTCCCCCACCCTGCTTGTGTATGCGAGCACAAAGGAAAGCAGGACGGGGGTACTTGATGATAAGTGTTGTGTTTCACACCCTGGGACAAAGGGTTTCCTGGCCCAAGCAGACATTCAGACTCCAGGCTTGTGGGAGGGGGGCTAGGGAAATAAGCCCCTGATTAGAATAATATCCCCCCAGTGGGCAGGTACTACGTTGCCCCTCAAGTGAGGTGGCAAGGAGGGATTGGGTGCAGATAATTGTTCTCCAATGACTTGCACTCAATGCCAGAGTATAGGAGAGAAACTCCATATAAACGAGTGTAAGCTCTATACTCAGTGTCTTTCGTGTCATTTCGTGATGTCCTCATCTGAACCTGAATTGCTGAATGAATTGCCAATCCTGTAACCTGATTGCTTCATTGTTCAACCCTTAAGTATGTGCTATTTCTTGTCTGTTATTTGTATATCTTGTGTGGTCACCTTCTTTAAGGATTAAACTATATTTATTATATCTAAGTCATGTTCAATTCAACCCAGATATTTTGGTGTGTATTATAACCTATCACTAGCTACCGTGACACTGTGGCTGCTTTTTTTTTTTATTAATAGATATTGTGCTGTTTTTTTGCCGCTGTTTTGCTGCCAAGAGACTTTAGTAAGTACAGTGTAGACCCTGTTAACAGTTTACAAATATTAATCTTTAGTAAAAGCACTCATAGAAAGAATATAAATAATCTGGTGAGTTATCTACGCCAGTGTACAAGTACATACGGTGTACAACCTATGATGAGCTTGGGGCCTAATAGAGATATACAACAAATAAGGAAGCGCTCTAACTAGATCAAAGTCCAAACTTGCATAGGATTGATGTGGTGCAGCATGAAGAGTCGAATTGTTCCCAATTCCCAGCAGCAATAGATATCCAAAATAATCAGCGCACCTCGTATCATAGGAAGAAAAAAGAAGAAGAAAAGAAGAGCACAATAGTGAAGCAAGTTCACAATATATAACTTGTGTCTGTAGATGGTGAGATATGCACTTACATTTCAGTGCCTGTTCTCAGGCATGTAAAGGTATTTTTTAGGCGTCATCACCACCATGCAGTCATCACAAGATTCAAAGGAAACTTCTTTTTTCCAAGGTTCAGCTTTATATAAAATCAGGAATGTGATTTACACAAAACAATGTTAAAATATTGACACAGACCAGTTCATAGTACTACGCAACCTTCTCCGGTGTCCGCGACAGTCACTTCCCGAACTAGTCAGCGTTCTATGTCACTTCCGGTTCCTGGTGCTTCAATGAAACTGGTCCTCCCGGCAACCAAAGGGTTGTTCAAAGCTGAACCTTGGAAAAAAGAAGTTTCCTTTGAATCTTGTGATGACTGCATGGTGGTGATGACGCCTAAAAAAATACCTTTACATGCCTGAGAACAGGCACTGAAATGTAAGTGCATATCTCACCATCTACAGACACAAGTTATATATTGTGAGCTTGCTTCACTATTGGGCTCTTCTTTTTTCTTCCTATGATACGAGGTGCGCTGATTATTTTGGATATCTATTGCGGCCTAGTAGAGAAGCCTTACAGGTACAGTCCACCCTAGGACAACAATGAACCAATGTCACGGTAACCTCTTGGTGATTTAAGTATTTTTAAATCGGACAAATACAGTATATATTTGTAAATTGTTTTACAAAGCGAGTTTGAATGCTGAAACCTGGGAGGGGTTTCACTTCATTTATCTACTACATTAGTGTAACATTATGTGTTGATCATAACATAGCTTCCTCTTCCACAACAAAAGTGCCGTTCCCTTATCCTGTTTAATGTAAGGAAAGAGATAGGGATGGATTCAACAGTTGGACATCGTTCTCTCTAAATTAAAGATGCCATACGTTTAACCCAAGGTTAATGAAGTAGTTTAAAGTGTGCCTGTGTTGTTAGGACCCTGTAGGCCCACTGGCAGTGGAGATGGGATGCACTGAAATGACAGAAAGCAAAATAAAGAGATCCTGCAGCAAAATGCATATACATGTACGTACCCTTTTATTTGTATAGTGCCAACAATGTATGCAGTGCTTTACATAAAACGAATAAAGGGAATTATAATACAATAGGTTCAACAACCATAAAAACAGACTGGAAAGGGCATTCCTGCCCCAGATAGCCTGCAAGATAAGAACACCCTCTTCTGCGATTAATTTTTCATTAGCTTCCCTCTTTTCCACGTTATAATATACAATAAGAGAACAGCAGATGACAAACCACTAGATAAGGGCTGGCCAACCCAGGGCCCACCATTGTAACAGCATTAACAATGGTCCACATCCATCCCAACATCATCCACCAAAAGCTGCTTCCATCCTCACCCACCCCCCTCCCGCACACTGGTTTACCTGGCCGGCGCTGGAAGTCGGGCCCAATTTTGGCATCCACTCAAGGCCCCATCTCCCCACCGCCCAGAGGATTGGAGGCCTACTCTCACCCCCAAGGTAAAATTCTTAGAGGGCGTTGCAGTGAGTGAGAGACGGGAGGGTTGAGTGAGAGAGGAGGGGGGAATTGAGTGAGCGGAAGGGAGGGGGATTGAGTGAGAAAGGAGGGGGAATTGAGTGAGCGGAAGGGAGGGGGATTGAGTGAGAAAGGAGGGGGAACTGAGTGAGTGCAAGGGAGGGGGATTGAGTGAGAAAGGAGGGGGAGTTGAGTGAGCAAAAGGGAGGGGGATTGAGTGAGAGTGGAAGAGAGGGGATTGAGTGATAGGAGGAGGGAGGGGGATTGAGTGAGAGAGGGTGGGGGATTGAGTGAGAGAGGTGGATGGGGGGGTGGGGAAGTAGAACAGTGGCCCGCCAAAAAATGTGTGCCCATTTATTGGCACGCCTGAAAAAATGATTGGCCACCCCTGCAATAGGTGATGAACACGGTTCCTTCTTTTTCCAAATGTCCAATTTCAATACATCCACAGAGCAGATACGTGTATTGCCATGGAGACAAGTGAACATTAGCACTACGGAAAGAACATACAGCTGATGAGAAACTGGGCTGCCTTTCTCATAACAATTTTAGCTCCTCTTTCATAGTTGCTGCCACTGTAGTCAAGCTACAGCTCCACATAATTGTGACTTAAGGACTTCTAGTTCCTTATTGCCTTTTTCTATGAGTTTTTGTATTTCTATTAAAGCAACACTAGAATAAAATTAGCAAACAATGTGTTACTAAAATTGTACAATAACTGTGCATACTAAAATGTTGTATTTCTATGCATGCTTTTGTCCAATAACATGAAGTAAACTGGAAAGAAGAGCTTTATATCACAACAATTATAAGACAATGATCACATGGATGGTAATAGTAGACAGGACTGGAATACATTGCTAGCATCTTCTTATATTCACTTGTGGATTCTGTGGGGATTATGCACTAAGCAGTGATAAGTGCTTTTAAGTGAGATAAAAAGCCATTATAGCGTGATATTGCCTGCTGTGAGATTCACAAAGCAGTGATAAGTGCTTTTAAGTGGGGAAAAAATGCTATTATAGCATGATACTGCACTGTTTTCACTGCTTTGTGAATCTCACAACAGACAGTATCACGCTATAAAGGATTTATCACACTTAAAAGCACTTATCACTGCTTTGTGCATAGCACCAAGAAAACCCACTTATGCTTAGTGCATAACCCCCTCTGTTTTCATTTTTTCCTTCCCATTGAAGGAGCAATCCAAGCAATATCCTACAAGTGTGTGTATTTTATAAAAAAAATCAGTCCTGTAGTATTAGGTAATACTTACTACCTTACTTCCCAGCAGTTTGAGCTGCAAACTGTAACAACAGATAATGTTACCTTACTAATATAAAGATACATTGTTGCTGCTGAGTTACACTGACTGAGGGATTGATTAAAATTGAAAAGCAGCCATTTAGTGAACCCTGGGAAACAGGATTTTGTTGATCGATCACGGGAGAACCAATTGATCGGCAGCTTAGGTAATTCGTTT
The DNA here is from genome assembly GCF_040206685.1 of Ascaphus truei. Classification (NCBI taxonomy): domain Eukaryota; kingdom Metazoa; phylum Chordata; class Amphibia; order Anura; family Ascaphidae; genus Ascaphus; species Ascaphus truei. Next base: position 185,638,154 of record NC_134484.1, read on the forward strand.
TCAACAAAGGTAATGAAAGGCTGCATATATTAAAACAAAGAAAGATTTAAAAAAAAAAATGTATTTTTAAGCTGCTTGGCTTGCCTCTTTAACATTCCCCCTTTTCAGGAATAAATATAGTCGCAATGCTCCGTCGCCACACTATTCATGCTCTTGTGTTTTCATTATTTCAGGTAATGACGCGGCTTCTGATAAAGGCTGTTAATAGGGTTGACCTCTGTCTCTCACTATCCAACCCTACATCTCAAGACTTCACATGATCGCGTAATCGGCTCCATGTCCCTTGCCAATACATACTGTAACATGGCAGAGACAGATGCTTCATTATGCACCTGTGATCATGGCGGGCAATTTGAAAACCCGATGCTTAATTAGATACATTCTGCACAGTACGAAATGTTAACTATTTGCATAACATTGTTAATATTCATGTATTTGTTACTGATAAAAGATAAGATTTTTATGAATATCCTTTTTCTGACCATACTATGAAATACACATTCACAATCCTGGACCCTATTATTACAAATTCTGTGTTATGAAGAAAAAAGTGAGGAAAAGGGGCGTGCAATTCAAATAGATTTCAAAATAAATACTATTGGACAAATTCCTTTTTAACCTGCTTTTTTTTCTCAGTGAGCAAATCATAATTTCGCCCTGCTTCCTTCCTATTGAAAATAATTAGATAAGGGGTTCCTCGCTCAGCTAATGATGAAAAGGTTTTTATGTACAGTACTAGAGGGGTGCTATGAGGGAAAATAGCTAATTTTACACACACATATACAGAAGTCCCTACTGTAAGCACTCAATCTCTACTAGAATACTTTTATTAATTATTTATAATTGATGAGAATATAGAAAAAACGACACGTCTGATTGTATTACACTGTTATTTATATTACGTTTTCTCTAGTAAGAAAACACTATTATTCTTTATAAATATAAGCTATTATTATTCTGGATGAATTCTCAGACATTGATACAGTATGTGGCCATAAATTATCACTAGATGTTGTCATTTCCACAGTTGTCTGTGACATCTCTGAAAGCCTCAGGCGGACAGGTGCACAGTCGAATAGGACAACTTCGGAATGTGTTCGAATTGAACAATATTTGAGCCATAATGCTATGTAACCTTGTAGTTGTAAATTATTTGTATATAGAAGTTACATAAAATATACAATACTCCCTATAGAAGTTTGCTGCAGGTAAAAAAAATAGGCCTTAACATGTAGAAAAACAAAAAGAACGATTCCTGCGCTCCTATCAATTAGGCTAAGATAAAATAATAATCTCATAAAAAAAAGGATTTTGTTAAACCCTTTGGCCAAAGCATTTGAGAGCCTGCATGCCACGTCAAGGCATACCCGTTAATGCAGGTACCTACACTATATACAGTATATATGTAATAGTTGTCCCATGGACTGGTGAAAAAAGTGTGAAAGCCCTGAAGGGGTTAAATAATGCATGAGCTGATGTGAGTAGTGCAATTAAAATCTGGCTAAAGCCAGTATCATAGTTACCATTACTATAGAGGCAAACTGGGTGCACAAATTCCCAGGTGTGAATATAATAAAACTCCATTCACCATTCAATGGAGGGTGATGTTCAGACTGACACTGGGGTGTGTTATACCTGCACTAATTGGAAAATTGGTAGGGGCTCAGTATCTGCTATGTAAAGCAGATGAGCCAATACACCTACCCCTATGACGTCATAGGGGTAGGTGTATTGGCTCATTTGCTCTACATAGCAGATACTGAGCCCCTACCAATTTTCCAATTAGTGCAGGTATAACACACCCCAGTGTCAGTCTGGACATCACCCTCCATTGAATGGTAGGTGAATGTGTAAGGCTGACAGAGAGATGTATATGTGTAAGTTTTATTATATTCACACCAGGGAATTTGTGCCCCCAGTTTGCCTCTATAGTAATGGAAACTATGATACTGGCTTTAGCCAGATTTTAATTGCACTACTCACAGCTCATGCTTTATTTATCCCCTTCAGGGCTTTCACACTTTTTTCACCAGTCTATGGGACAACTATTACATATATACTGTATATAGTGTAGGTACCTGCATTAACGGGTTGCCTTGATGTGGCATGCAGGCTTACAAATGCTTTGGCCAAAGGGTTTAACAAAATACCTTTTTTCATGAGATTATTATTTTATTTTAGCCTAATTGGTAGGAGCGCAGGAATCGTTCTTTTTGTACATAAAATATATGCTTTATTTTTCAAAATATCTTGACCCACTAAACAAATTTCAGTAATAATATAAACGGACTATTGAGGATGTTAATTACCTTTTGTATGCTGCAATTTTTAGATAACTGACTACAGTATGCCTTGAATTTCAGCCAATGCACTCAAGCATAAAGTATAAAAAGTTGGCCAGTGGAGCCTTGCTCCAGTATATTCCGATGAGGATTGCGACTCCGACTCCTTCGGTGCTGCTGGAGCCATGCTGAGCACTGCAGTGGCAGAAAACCGCAGGTAGAAAGCTGCGAGAGGCTGAGAAAATGCCAGCGGCTGTCATGTGTCCCTCCTCCACCTTTTGTAATGTTTCATTTTTGCTTAAAATAGCAGCAGGTTTAGAAATACTTTGTTGGGAATGTAGAATATGATACGGGGAATGGCACAGAAGGTTCCCAGTCTATTGCAGCTGTCTGCCACTGCTTTCCCCCAACTTGCCACAGGGCATAATCGTGTACTTGGAGAATGTTGTTCGAAATTTAAGACACACACCGACCCAGAGCCAGTAAATCTCACTATATCCGTATCATATTCATAGAGTTCAATAAGATTGTCTCAATATGATGGACTCTTGCATAGTGCAATGGCTACACACTTTGCTTTATGAATGAACACTTTTGTACTGGGTTGATCTTATGTGTTATATACTGTAACCTAATTGACTACAGTATAGCACAGATTTCATAACATCAACTACTGTAAGTATTCTTGAGAGATACTGGCTAATCTGAAAAAGAAGGTGACAGAGACTTGCCACATTTTGTTCATCAGAGATATTTAGCTAGGTTTTTCAATCTGGACACAAAGACCCCTATTTAAAATTAATGGAGTTCATACATTACAGTAGTTTCCCTGGCATGGAAAATACTTAGCATAGCAAAGGCAACAAAAATACAGTTCTTCAATGTTGTTGGAGAGATATAAGTGCACAGAAATAAACTTTCCTTTGGCCTACTCTTTAAATAAATGCAACCTTAATACACATATCTTTCATGGTGGTAACCCCTCTTTGTATTGGGTATTTGTGTGGGGACATTGGGCTTATTAAAAAGCAGGGAGGGACAATTTGCAGTACAACAGCATTTGCACAGACTGACTCTGATTACAGTAGCAGGGACCATCAAGTATTTCTTTATTTTTAACATTTTCTATCTCAATACTATATTTCACCATGATATATTTATTATATTAAACATTCCATTTGTACTTCACCTGCAAGTGTGTATTTGTTCGATTTTTTTCATATAGTAATGCTTTTACACAATTACATTCCTATATTGACAGAATTTGGTCATATTATACCGACAGTGCATACTGTACATAACCCTGCTCACTTAATGTAACCATGTATTTGTCATCATAACCCTGTGCCCAGGACATATTTGAAAACGAGAGGTAACTCAATGTATTACTTCCTGGTAAAACATTTTGATAAATAAAATAAATAAATATGGACATGGTATATGCCGTAAGGCCTTCAATACTAGCCACAAACAGGACCCAGTGGGCACTGGCACATTCAGTAGCAAAACACAACTATCTTTTTTTCTTCTTCTGAAGTTGGGTCCAATGTAGGGAAAGGTTGGAAGTGCGGCGCAACTGCGCATGTCTGAAAGTAGCTCCCGGATGTTTGGTTCCAAAAAACTTTATTGACACACACCAGGGCTACACCAGCATCTCCCCCTCAACGCGTTTCACCCTTACGCAGAGGGCTTCGTCTTGGAGTGGGGAGAAGTGGTGAAAGCCCCTTAAATACCTAAAAGCCCGCGAAAGCGGCATTAAAAATTTAACCCCTTCAGTGCTTATAGCCCAACAGCTAATATCAATGCTATTGATTCTTAATGTCTGTACATCTTGCTTTAGACATATTCCAAGCATAAACAGCATATTAAAATGTATAAACAGACATACCTAATTGCAAAAAAGATAAGACTGTTTGGCAGCACATTCCAGGTATATAAATACAGTAAAATACTGTTCTCAACACTGCAAAAGATATGGGCTCAACACTTAGTTCACATTAGACAAGGTCATACACTTATAAGTCAATTTATACAGATAAGGGCTTCCTAGTGCTAATTTTAGACACATTTATTAACCCATGACTTATAGACCAGTGAACGAAGGAAAAGCAGATAAGGAGAAAAGAAAAGGGGATGGGAAACCAGGAAGCGGGGAGGGGAAACAAAGGGGGGGAGGGGTGGGGAAGGGGGGGAAAAGGGAAAAAAAAGGGGGGGGAAAAGAAAAATGGAGGGAGACAGTGCGGAGACTAGATCAATGCAAAATACACACCAAACGTTCCGTTCTAAAGAGGACTATAATGTATAACTATGAGCATTCCTCATTTGACACTCCTAAAAACATATTTTAGAGAAAACACCTTAGATCCCAATCCACATTAAGTCCATTGGGTTGTAACGTGTTAAGTGTGTGGATCCAGTGCGCCTCCCTTTGATGTAGGAACTTAGTGCTGTCTCCCCCACGGGGGGGGGCGGACTATGTGTTCTATAGCGCAACAACTGAAGTTGTCCACAGAACCCAATGGACAATTGTTAAAGTCGATTGGGACCGGATGTGTCATGTCTAGATTCTTTATGAGCCTTAGGTGTTCTAAGATGCGGATTTTTAAGGCTCTACTGGTGAGCCCCACATACTGTTTCTTACATCCGCATTGTAGCAGGTATACGACATAGTTAGTCTGACATGACATAAAAGTTTTTATCTGATATTTACGTGTTTCCTCTTTGTCTGAGAAATGTGTAACTTTCTTCATTTTGGGACAGATCTTACAATGCCCGCATTTGAATGATCCAATCAGTTTTGGAAAAAAAGACAATTTATTTTGGTTGGTATTGGTTGTTTTCAGCAAACTGGGTGACAAGATATTCCCTAGCGTTGTAGCTCTGCGAAACACTATTTTGGGTCCCACACATGCCATTTGTTTTAATAAAGGATCTAATGATAGTGTGGCCCAATGTTTGCGTATAATCGTTTTAATTGAGTTCGCTTGATCACTATAATTTGTAATGAAGAATGGCGCTTCTGTGTTCTCGGCCTTGGTGTCTATCTGTGTATTCCTGGCTGACATATTAGTAAGGGTATTCCTATCAATGTTTAATGCATGCTGGTATGCTTGGTCAAGATCTGCACCATTATACCCCCTCGACAAGAACCTCTCTCTCATCTCGTTCGCCCTGTGGATAAAGGCCTCCAATGTGGAGCAGTTCCGGCGCAATCGCAGGAACTGCCCCTTTGGAATGCCTCTAACCAGAGGGCGTGCGTGACAACTCTTGTAATGAAGCAATGAATTCCTGGCATTCTCCTTTCTGTATATGTCTGATTGAATATTATACTCCATATCTACATATAGATTTAAATCTAGAAAACAAATTTGGTTTTTATTATATGTGTGAGTAAACTTCAAGTTAAGAGTATTGTCTGCCAGGTATTCAAAAAACTTGAAAAAACTTCAAAAAACTTGAGAGACGGGAGGGTTGAGTGAGAGAGGAGGGGGGAATTGAGTGAGCGGAAGGGAGGGGGATTGAGTGAGAAAGGAGGGGGAATTGAGTGAGCGGAAGGGAGGGGGATTGAGTGAGAAAGGAGGGGGAACTGAGTGAGTGCAAGGGAGGGGGATTGAGTGAGAAAGGAGGGGGAGTTGAGTGAGCAAAAGGGAGGGGGATTGAGTGAGAGTGGAAGAGAGGGGATTGAGTGATAGGAGGAGGAAGGGGGATTGAGTGAGAGAGGGTGGGGGATTGAGTGAGAGAGGTGGATGGGGGGGTGGGGAAGTAGAACAGTGGCCCGCCAAAAAATGTGTGCCCATTTATTGGCACGCCTGAAAAAATGATTGGCCACCCCTGCAATAGGTGATGAACACGGTTCCTTCTTTTTCCAAATGTCCAATTTCAATACATCCACAGAGCAGATACGTGTATTGCCATGGAGACAAGTGAACATTAGCACTACGGAAAGAACATACAGCTGATGAGAAACTGGGCTGCCTTTCTCATAACAATTTTAGCTCCTCTTTCATAGTTGCTGCCACTGTAGTCAAGCTACAGCTCCACATAATTGTGACTTAAGGGCTTCTAGTTCCTTATTGTCTTTTTCTATGAGTTTTTGTATTTCTATTAAACCAACACTAGAATAAAATTAGCAAACAATGTGTTACTAAAATTGTACAATAACTGTGCATACTAAAATGTTGTATTTCTATGCATGCTTTTGTCCAATAACATGAAGTAAACTGGAAAGAAGAGCTTTATATCACAACAATTATAAGACAATGATCACATGGATGGTAATAGTAGACAGGACTGGAATACATTGCTAGCATCTTCTTATATTCACTTGTGGATTCTGTGGGGGTTATGCACTAAGCAGTGATAAGTGCTTTTAAGTGAGATAAAAAGCCATTATAGCGTGATATTGCCTGCTGTGAGATTCACAAAGCAGTGATAAGTGCTTTTAAGTGGGGAAAAAATGCCATTATAGCACGATACTGCACTGTTCTCACTGCTTTGTGAATCTCACAACAGACAGTATCACGCTATAAAGGATTTATCACACTTAAAAGCACTTATCACTGCTTTGTGCATAGCACCAAGAAAACCCACTTATGCTTAGTGCATAACCCCCTCTGTTTTCATTTTTTCCTTCCCATTGAAGGAGCAATCCAAGCAATATCCTACAAGTGTGTGTATTTTATAAAAAAAATCAGTCCTGTAGTATTAGGTAATACTTACTACCTTACTTCCCATCAGTTTGAGCTGCAAACTGTAACAACAGATAATGTTACCTTACTAATATAAGGATACATTGTTGCTGCTGAGTTACACTGACTGAGGGATTGATTAAAATTGAAAGGCAGCCATTTAGTGAACCCTGGGAAACAGGATTTTGTTGATCGATCACGGGAGAACCAATTGGTCGGCAGCTTAGGTAATTCGTTTTCAACAAAGGTAATGAAAGGCTGCATATATTAAAACAAAGAAAGATTTAAAAAAAATGTATTTTAAAGCTGCTTGGCTTGCTTCTTCAACATTCCCCCTTTTCAGGAATAAATATAGTCGCAATGCTCCGTCGCCACACTATTCATGCTCTTGTGTTTTCATTATTTCAGGTAATGACGTGGCTTCTGATAAAGGCTGTTAATAGGGTTGACCTCTGTCTCTCACTATCCAACCCTACATCTCAAGACTTCACATGATCGCGTAATCGGCTCCATGTCCCTTGCCAATACATACTGTAACATGGCAGAGACAGATGCTTCATTATGCACCTGTGATCATGGCGGGCAATTTGAAAACCCGATGCTTAATTAGATACATTCTGCACAGTACGAAATGTTAACTATTTGCATAACATTGTTAATATTCATGTATTTGTTACTGATAAAAGATAGATTTTTATGAATATCCTTTTTCTGACCATACTATGAAATACACATTCACAATCCTGGACCCTATTATTACAAATTCTGTGTTATGAAGAAAAAAGTGAGGAAAAGGGGCGTGCAATTCAAATAGATTTCAAAATAAATACTATTGGACAAATTCCTTTTTAACCTGCTTTTTTTTCTCAGTGAGCAAATCATAATTTCGCCCTGCTTCCTTCCTATTGAAAATAATTAGATAAGGGGGGAGGTGTTCCTCGCTCAGCTAATGATGAAAAGGTTTTTATGTACAGTACTAGAGGGGTGCTATGAGGGAAAATAGCTAATTTTACACATACATATACAGAAGTCCCTACTGTAAGCACTCAACCTCTACTAGAATACTTTTATTAATTATTTATAATTGATGAGAATATAGAAAAAACGACACGTCTGATTGTATTACACTGTTATTTATATTAAGTTTTCTCTAGTAAGAAAACACTATTATTCTTTATAAATATAAGCTATTATTATTCTGGATGAATTCTCAGACATTGATACAGTATGTGGCCATAAATTATCACTAGATGTTGTCATTTCCACATTTGTCTGTGACATCTCTGAAAGCCTCAGGCGGACAGGTGCACAGTCGAATAGGACAACTTTGGAATTATTATTATTATTATTATTATTAACTATTGACTACAGTATAGCACAGATTTCATAACATCAACTACTGTAAGTATTCTTGAGAGATACTGGCTAATCTGAAAAAGCAGGTGACAGAGACTTGCCACATTTTGTTCATCAGAGATATTTAGCTAAGTTTTTCAATCTGGACACAAAGATCCCTATTTAAAATTAACGGAGTTCATACATTACAGTAGTTTCCCTGGCATGGAAAATACTTAGCATAGCAAAGGCAACAAAAATACAGTTCTTCAATGTTGTTGGAGAGATATAAGTGCACAGAAATAAACTTTCCTTTGGCCTACTCTTTAAATAAATGCAACCTTAATACACATATCTTTCATGGTGGTAACCCCTCTTTGTATTGGGTATTTGTGTGGGGACATTGGGCTTATTAAAAAAGCAGGGAGGGACAATTTGCAGTACAACAGCATTTGCACAGACTGACTCTGATTACAGTAGCAGGGACCATCAAGTATTTCTTTATTTTTAACATTTTCTATCTCAATACTATATTTCACCATGATATATTTATTATATTAAACATTCCATTTGTACTTCACCTGCAACTGTGTATTTGTTCGATTTTTTTCATATAGTAATGCTTTTACACAATTACACCCTATATTGACAGAATTTGGTCATATTATACCGACAGTGCATACTGTACATAACCCTGCTCACTTAATGTAACCATGTATTTGTCATCATAACCCTGTGCCCAGGACATATTTGAAAACGAGAGGTAACTCAATGTATTACTTCCTGGTAAAACATTTTGATAAATAAAATAAATAAATATGGACATGGTATATGCCGTAAGGCCTTCAATACTAGCCACAAACAGGACCCAGTGGGCACTGGCACATTCAGTAGCAAAACACAACTATCTTTTTTTCTTCTTCTGAAGTTGGGTCCAATGTAGGGAAAGGTTGGAAGTGCGGCGCAACTGCGCATGTCTGAAAGAAGCTCCCGGATGTTTGGTTCCAAAAAACTTTATTGACACACACCAGGGCTACACCAGCATCTCCCCCTCAACGCGTTTCACCCTTACGCAGAGGGCTTCGTCTTGGAGTGGGGAGAAGTGGTGAAAGCCCCTTAAATACCTAAAAGCCCGCGAAAGCGGCATTAAAAATTTAACCCCTTCAGTGCTTATAGCCCAACAGCTAATATCAATGCTATTGATTCTTAATGTCTGTACATCTTGCTTTAGACATATTCCAAGCATAAACAGCATATTAAAATGTATAAACAGACATACCTAATTGCAAAAAAGATAAGACTGTTTGGCAGCACATTCCAAGTATATAAATACAGTAAAATACTGTTCTCAACACTGCAAAAGATATGGGCTCAACACTTAGTTCACATTAGACAAGGTCATACACTTATAAGTCAATTTATACAGATAAGGGCTTCCTAGTGCTAATTTTAGACACATTTATTAACCCATGACTTATAGACCAGTGAACGAAGGAAAAGCAGATAAGGAGAAAAGAAAAGGGGATGGGAAACCAGGAAGCGGGGAGGGGAAACAAAGGGGGGGAGGGGTGGGGAAGGGGGGGAAAAGGGAAAAAAAAGGGGGGGGGAAAGAAAAATGGAGGGAGACAGTGCGGAGACTAGATCAATGCAAAATACACACCAAACGTTCCGTTCTAAAGAGGACTATAATGTATAACTATGAGCATTCCTCATTTGACACTCCTAAAAACATATTTTAGAGAAAACACCTTAGATCCCAATCCACATTAAGTCCATTGGGTTGTAACGTGTTAAGTGTGTGGATCCAGTGCGCCTCCCTTTGATGTAGGAACTTAGTTCTGTCTCCCCCACGGGGGGGGCGGACTATGTGTTCTATAGCGCAACAACTGAAGTTGTCCACAGAACCCAATGGACAATTGTTAAAGTGGATTGGGACCGGATGTGTCATGTCTAGATTCTTTATGAGCCTTAGGTGTTCTAAGATGCGGATTTTTAAGGCTCTACTGGTGAGCCCCACATACTGTTTCTTACATCCGCATTGTAGCAGGTATACGACATAGTTAGTCTGACATGACATAAAAGTTTTTATCTGATATTTACGTGTTTCCTCTTTGTCTGAGAAATGTGTAACTTTCTTCATTTTGGGACAGATCTTACAATGCCCGCATTTGAATGATCCAATCAGTTTTGGAAAAAAAGACAATTTATTTTGGTTGGTATTGGTTGTTTTCAACAAACTGGGTGACAAGATATTCCCTAGCGTTGTAGCTCTGCGAAACACTATTTTGGGTCCCACACATGCCATTTGTTTTAATAAAGGATCTAATGATAGTGTGGCCCAATGTTTGCGTATAATCGTTTTAATTGAGTTCGCTTGATCACTATAATTTGTAATGAAGAATGGCGCTTCTGTGTTCTCGGCCTTGGTGTCTATCTGTGTATTCCTGGCTGACATATTAGTAAGGGTATTCCTATCAATGTTTAATGCATGCTGGTATGCTTGGTCAAGATCTGCACCATTATACCCCCTCGACAAGAACCTCTCTCTCATCTCGTTCGCCCTGTGGATAAAGGCCTCCAATGTGGAGCAGTTCCGGCGCAATCGCAGGAACTGCCCCTTTGGAATGCCTCTAACCAGAGGGCGTGCGTGACAACTCTTGTAATGAAGCAATGAATTCCTGGCATTCTCCTTTCTGTATATGTCTGATTGAATATTATACTCCATATCTACATATAGATTTAAATCTAGAAAACAAATTTGGTTTTTATTATATGTGTGAGTAAACTTCAAGTTAAGAGTATTGTCTGCCAGGTATTCAAAAAACTTCAATAGGTCCTCCTCTCCACCACTCCAGATCAAAATCAGGTCGTCAATGTAGCGCTTGTAAAACACCACATGACGCCTGAAAGGATTGGAATCTCCAAACACGTGGGACATCTCCCACCAACCCATGAACAAGTTGGCGTAGGAGGGGGCAAAGGATGTCCCCATTGCTGTCCCACGTGTTTGGAGATAAAACTGCTGGTCAAAGAAAAAATAATTGTGCGTGAGTGAAAATCTAATACTATCAAGAATAAAAACTATGTGTGCTGGCGAAAGAGTGGAGTGATGTTGTAAAAAGTGCTCAGTGGCTGTAAGGCCGTGCTCGTGATTGATGATGTTATATAAAGAAGCCACATCCAGGGTGACCCAGATGTAGCTGGGGTGCCAAGTGAGAGGTGCTAAAAGGGATAAAATGTGCTTGGTGTCAATAATGTGTGAAGGTAAAGAAACAACCAGTGGCTGCAAAAAGTGATCTATGTATTGTGATAAATGTTCACCCAGGGAACCAATAGATGAAATTATGGGTCTACCTGGGGGTGCAGTGAGTGTTTTATGTACTTTGGGCAGGTGATGAAAAATGGGAGTAATGGGATCTGGAGTGGTGAGGAAGTCCTGCTCACTGGGTGAGAGAACATGTAGAATCTCACCTTCTTCCAAGAGGTTCTGGAACTCCCTAATGAACATAGGAGTAGGGTCCCTGTCGAGGGTATGGTATGCTTCTGGATCCCCCAGTTGCCGTTTGGCCTCCGATACGTAGTAATCTCGATCGAGCACTACTGTAGCGCCACCCTTATCCGCTTTCCTAATGAGAATAAGATCATTGTTACTCAGAGATCTTAAAGCTGCCCTTTGATCCATTGTGAGATTGTCTCGCTGCAAACCCCTAGGTCCTATGCCTTTAGCTAGGAGTGAGAGATCTCTCTCAATGCCCTTCTGGAAGATGTCAATGTACTGACCCCTCATATATGAGGGGTAGAACACCGACCTCTTCTTAAGGCCAGAATTTATACTCCCCAGGAAATCAACAGGGTCATCTAGGGTATTATTCTCCATGAAGAGATCCCTAAGGTCCTGCTGATTACATTGATCCTGAAAACCTAGAGGAAAGGGGACAACTGTATTAGCATCATAAATGGGTAACAGAGTATTGGACGCATTGCTTGTGGTGGAGAAAAAACGTTTCAGGGTTAGTTTCCTAGTGAATTTGAAAAGATCCACCATTGTGGTAAACAGGTTGAATGACGTACTAGGCGCAAAAGATAGTCCCAGATGAAGAACGGACAGTTCTGCTTGCGTCAGTTCATATTTGGAAATATTAATAACATTGCTGTTCTCAATACTTAGGTTTTTAATCTCTTTGAGGGCATCCCAATTTAGGTTCTTCCTCCTGCCTCTTCTTGTCTTTCCTCGTTTTTTGAAGAGGACTTCTTACTGGCCGGAAGATCTGGATGCATCATCTCACTGGTGCCCGCCTTCTCATCTCCAGAAGATGGATAGAAGTCACTCTCGGAAAGTGAAAAAGATACAGCATGTGAAGTTAAATCATTGTCCCTGTTTCCTTTCAGGATGGATCTATTACCCCCACCCTCCTTATGAGGTTTCTTCGCTTTGGGTTTTCCTTTGCTCCTAGAGGGTAATTTCTGCCACATATACACTTGATTCACCTCATAATCTGCCTTATCGCGCTCAAATTTTGATTGTTTACTTAACATGATGGTTTTTTCTTGTTTATTGAGCTTGCTAGCTGTTTTCAAGTCTAGCTCTTTAAAGTTCTCCATAAGCGAAAAGGCTTTTAATTGGTGCTGCAATTCTGCTATTTGTTTGGACACAATTTTGTTTTCTTCAGATTTAAATCTGATAATCAAGTCCATTAACTTAAATGAGCAATCATTGAGAATGTGGCACCATTGTTGCTCAAACTCCCCATTCACAAAGCCAAAGGAGGGTGTCTTGGTATGTCTTAACCCCCTGGGGATACGCTTAACGCGGCTATAATTCTCCATAGTCGTGATTTCCCACCATGTGCGTTGTCGTGATAGTAAACATTTCTCCAGTTTATTGAAGTGTGCCTTGAGGTCTGCAGTGTCCTCACAAAACAATTCTTTGGTGTTGCTAAAAATAGCCTCAGCTCTGTGCAACCGATTAGCAGTGCTGCAACAGCTGAATAAAATATCTGGATCTGGTATAGATGCAGTATCCATGATGGTGTAGCCCTATGACGTGTGTGTGTTTAAACCACACGTGCACTGCACGGGGTAAAACCCAAATTGTCAAGCAATTAGTACTGGGAAAGTTTGGAACTGTGCCAGGGAAGTATAACAGCCTGTGTCCACGAGCTGCTGACAGGGAGGATATCAGGTAGTGAAAGTCTGTCAAGCGCTTCTGTGTGAGGCAGGTCTGAGAATGTCAGACACTGGGGTAGGCATAAGGGAGCTGACTTAGGTCACTAATTCCACCGGTGCAGGGGGAAATAATAACCTCACCTGCTCCTCCGGTTGTAGGACCGCTCTCCTTGTCTCCTCCTGCGTGCCGCCGCCGAAATACAAGTCAGGGAAAGGTTGGAAGTGCGGCGCAACTGCGCATGTCTGAAAGAAGCTCCCGGATGTTAGGACCTAGTAGTGTTCAGTTAGCATAGCGCATATATGGAAAAAAAGGGGTTGTGTAAATAACGCTAATGCTCTAATAACTAATTAATGTTACTAATATACCATAGTGAATAGAAAGAAAAACTTCTACATATAAGCCAGGCTGCCTGGAAAAAAACTGACCGATACAAGCCAGACAAGACAACAATTAAATAAATTCCGGCACCTGAAAAAAAGTGTCCAAATATCAAGTGAGGGAATCTGACCATATATGAAAGTCCAGTCTGGATGATAAGGGAATTCTCAGATGTACTGTACCACGGAGATGGTGTCTCAACATATGAAAAATAAACATAAAGAATATCAAAGTGTATAACTGTTAAAGACTGATGGCAACTGACAAACTAACACTAACAAACTGACACACTGACAGACTTACTGTACAATACACCTGACCAACACCTAATGGTAAGCTGAAAAACAAATTTATTAAAATAATAAAAAGACATATGTCTAGATGACAGGGATACTTGACACAATGATGGCTCATCCAATTGAGAAAAATTGAAATCCTACTTACGAAAAGCAGGAGTTCAAAGAGCACTGACGATAGTCTCTATCCAAATTAGCTGGCTGCAGACGGTTATAGGAGTTATGCCTTCAGGGCACTCACACCGACGCTGTTCATCCAGAGAATCCAGTACCTCCCGCGTTATCCTCGTGGTCAGGGGCGGCTGTGGAGACTGCTCTCCAAGGCACTCGCACCGACAATGCCAAGCTCCCGTGCTCTCACCGCGGTCTGCAGCGGCTGTGGAGACTGCTCTCCAAGGCACTCGCACCGACAATGCCAGGCTCCCGTGCTCTCACCGCGGTCTGCGGCGGCTGTGGAGACTGCTCTCCAAGGCACTCGCACCGACAATGCCAGGCTCCCGTGCTCTCACCGCGGTGTGCGGCTGTGGAGATTACCCTCGAGGGCACTCGCACCGACAATGCCAAGCTCCCGTGCTCTCACCGCGGTCTGCGGCGGCTGTGGAGACTGCTCTCCAAGGCACTCGCACCGACAATGCCAGGCTCCGGTGCTGTCACTGTGGTCTGCGGCGGCTGTGGAGACTGCTCTCCAAGGCACTCGCACCGACAATGCCAGGCTCCCGTGCTCTCACCGCGGTCTGCGGCGGCTGTGGAGACTACCCTCCAGGGCACTCGCACCGACAATGCCAGGCTCCCGTGCTCTCACCGCGGTCTGCGGCGGCTGTGGAGACTGCTCTCCAAGGCACTCGCACCGACAATGCCAGGCTCCCGTGCTCTCACCGCGGTCTGCGGCGGCTGTGGAGATTACCCTCGAGGGCACTCGCACCGACAATGCCAGGCTCCCGTGCTCTCACCGCGGTCTGCGGCGGCTGTGGAAACTGCTCTCCAGGGCACTCGCACCGACAATGCCAGGCTCCCGTGCTCTCACCGCGGTCTGTGGCGGCTGTGGAGACTACCCTCCAGGGCACTCGCACCGACAATGCAAGGCTCCCGTGCTCTCACCGCGGTCTGCGGTGGCTGTGGAAACTGCTCTCCAAGGCACTCGCACCGACAATGCCAGGCTCCCATGCTCTCACTGCGGTCTGCGGCGGCTGTGGAAACTGCTCTCCAGGGCACTCGCACCGACAATGCCAGGCTCCCGTGCTCTCACCGCGGTCTGTGGCGGCTGTGGAGACTACCCTCCAGGGCACTCGCACCGACAATGCAATGCTCCCATGCTCTCACCGCGGTCTGCGGCGGCTGTGGAAACTGCTCTCCAAGGAACTCGCACCGACAATGCCAGGCTCCCGTGCTCTCACCGCGGTCTGCGGTGGCTGTGGAAACTGCTCTCCAAGGCACTCGCACCGACAATGCCAGGCTCCCATGCTCTCACTGCGGTCTGCGGCGGCTGTGGAAACTGCTCTCCAGGGCACTCGCACCGACAATGCCAGGCTCCCGTGCTCTCACCGCGGTCTGTGGCGGCTGTGGAGACTACCCTCCAGGGCACTCGCACCGACAATGCAATGCTCCCATGCTCTCACCGCGGTCTGCGGCGGCTGTGGAAACTGCTCTCCAAGGAACTCGCACCGACAATGCCAGGCTCCCGTGCTCTCACTGCGGTCTGCGGCGGCTGTGGAAACTGCTCTCCAAGGCACTCGCACCGACAATGCTCATGCAGGGTGTTCAGTATCTCCCGGTTTCTCCTCGCGGCCCGTTGTCAGCTGCCATCAGTCTTTAACAGTTATACACTATGTTATTCTTTACGTTTATTTTTCATATGTTGTGAGACCATCTCCATAGCGCAAATATATATATATATATTTTATCATATAAAACGGAATGTCGTAGTACACCAAGATAATGAAATATTCATATTTATTGATTTCCTCATCCTTTTTAAAGATGATCGTGATGTTGAAGAGTTAGACTTTTACTATTTCATCAAATTGCCGTAACCTCTTTTCTATACATTATAATACTGTTTTGTTTTTATACCTGGCCATGGTACGGTATGCATCCAAGTGAATATATTTTCTACAGTGCGGGAGCCACTACTGCTCATTAATGGGCATTCGAATGTGATTTGTTTCATTGTTTCATTATTTGTTTACTACTAGTTTTAAATCAACAGTCCAAGCTGCTGTGTTTAAATATATATATATATATATTTCCCCCCCTTTAATATGTGCACCAATACAATTGACAGAATGATAAGTAATTAGCTAAGTTGTCGATTGATCCGTTTTCCTGTGATTGATCGGCAAAGATTCGGTTTGGGGGTTCATTGTCAGTGTAGCAGAAGGGGACCAAAGATGCAAAGTTCTGCGGGGAAGATCATGTGACCAGGCAGTCACTAGATGCAATTGGTGCACTGCTAGAGAGAGGGCAGGGCTCAAAAAGGGGTGTGTCAGAGCCTGTTTCAGGGGATGTGACTTTTTATTGGTTGCTATAGAAACAAAAAATGCTTGTTACATTATAATACATAAAAAATGTAATTCATAGCTGTTTTTTTTAAAAAATGCTACAAGTATTTTCTCATACACACAGTACAGAACTGATTTATTAAAAAATAAAAAAACACACATGTAGGATAGTGCTTGGTCTGCAGCTTTAAGATAGATCCATTCAACTATTTTTTATTTGTGTCAAATGCTTAAATAAAAATGACCAATCCAGGAAAGCTTTTTGATGTTCTTTTGCCATTATACAAGGAATTGGAGGGCATTTATTTAAGTATTACTGGTGTAAAGCATATGCTGTATTCCATTTATAAGAAATCCACAGTTAGATGTAATGTACTTAGCTGAACTATTGAAAGAAGGAAGGCAATGGTTCATGGGGAACCCTTAGAGCAGAATATGAATGGTTCTTGTTCAGCAAACATTTCCGTCTGTTGAAGCCAATGTATTTCTGAATAAAGATATGAATTTCCATTGCATCCTCAGAGTCTCTGAATTAATGGAGTAAACACATTTTCGTTCAGACTTCTGGTTATCTATGAATACAGTAATTGTGTGAAGTCATGATTTGGCAGACACTTACAGTACATAGGGACAAATAATGAAGGAAAAAAGCTATACTCGCCCTATTTCTATGAATCTATTATATACAATTAAATCCAACATTTTTCACCAGTCCTGCTGTTGGCTTCCAACAAACAGGACTGGTGAAACATGTTGGATTGTATAGTTTTGCATCAGTTTACCCATCTCTCCCCCCCGTGTCGCCCCCGTCCCTCTCCCCCCATCCCTCTCCCCCCGTGGCCCCATCTGTCCCTCCCTGTCGCCCTTGTCTCTATACTTTCTCCCCCGTCGCCCCCGTCTCTATCCCCCCCGTCGCCCCGTCTCTCCCTCCTGTCTCTCTCCCCCTCGCCCCCATCTCTCTCCCCCCTCACACTCTCCCTTATGCTCCCCCTCACAACCTCCCCCTTGCACGCGCACACACCCACACTCTCCTGCTCCCACTTATACACACACACACACACCCACACACACTTCTCCCACTTACACACACTCCCACTTCTTACACACACATTCACACACAACTGCCCAATCCTTCCTCTCCCTCCTGTCAGTCGGAAGCGCCGACCGGAGCAGACAAGGAGAGGAAGTATAGCAGTGACCAGGCGGCTGCAGCTGAGCTCGGGAGCCTCCGCATCACTGCTATGGGGGGGGGGGGGGGGTGCCGCCGGGCCTGGGGCAGCTAGGAGAGTTGTCCCAGCTTTCCTCCCCTGGCGGCCGTGGAACCCCGGTTGAAAATCCCTACTCTACAGACTATACCAGGTTTTATTTATACAGATGGCATTATATAAAAGGTAATGATCCCAGCAGCTTACTTAACTGAGTACTTTATAATTACTACCTTTTATGTATCTATGCTACAGTATGTACTAATATGTGATTTATTAGTATCCCAATTTACACCATCCAGTTACTGTGTCTTTATTACAACAGTTGTCACGTGCTCATTATACTGCGTGCAGCAGTAACCCATCACGCTACCCTGACTAGCTACCTGCAGGGACTTATTGCCTTTATTATCCCGAGTAGCCTGATCGTATATCAGCAGCTGTCTGAACATTATAGAATCACTCTGCTACTGTTCTCACTTCATTCACATTAGGCTGCATTTCTATCCGCTCTCAGATTTAGTCATTAGAGGGTACTGATCCCTCCTGGATAGATACTTGTGCTACAACAGTCCTGGGAGCCATTCGCTGAGCCCACTCTGAGACGCACTCTCACCAAGCAGATTCTATTTCGTAATGGCAGACCAGGAAGCGATTTTCTGTGGCAATAAATTCCTAGCACACCTGCCTTCACACTTTACTGGCCCGCAGACCTGGGGGAGAGAGAGATACACAAACACACACAGACCTGGGGGGAGAGAGAGATACACAAACACACACAGACCTGGGGGGGGGGGGGGAGAGAGATACACAAACACACACAGACCTGGGGGGAGAGAGAGATACACAAACACACACAGACCTGGGGGGAGAGAGAGATACACAAACACACACAGACCTGGGGGGAGAGAGAGATACACAAACACACACAGACCTGGGGGGAGAGAGAGATACACAAACACACACAGACCTGGGGGGAGAGAGAGATACACAAACACACACAGACCTGGGGGGAGAGAGAGATACACAAACACACACAGACCTGGGGGGAGCGAGAGATACACACACACACTAACTGGGGAGACAGATAGAGAGACGCACACAGACCTGGGGGGGAGAGAGAGATATATACACACACTGACTGGGGAGAAAGAGAGAGAGACGCACACAGACCTGGGGGGAGAGATAGATTGGTTCTGTACTGCAAACATTTTCTAAGATTACTGCATAGGGGGGGCTACAGGAACGTTTTGGGGGCACAGCCCCTTCCTGAGACAAAAGGTATCTGTATGGGAAAGACACACCGACTGGGAGGAGTGAGGGAGTCTGTGTGAAATAGTGGAGGAGGTGAGGAGAGAGGGAAAAGATGTGGAGGGGGGAGAGAGAAATTAATAAAACAGTATAAATGGCGACGCTAGGAAAAATACCATTTATAATATTTATTTTTACGCGATGTAATTTGTTTTCGAAATACATTTTTATTGTGTCCCGGTTTTTACTTTTGAAAATCTGGTCACCCTACCCACACGCCCGGCGCATGCGTGCCCACCAATGCTAAAAATCCCCATTCTAAGTCGCTCTCCCCCCGCTGTGGTGTCCGGCACCCCGGCTCGCTCTCCCCCCACCCGGCTCTGCTGGCTCTCCCCCGCTGGCTCTCCCCCGGCTCTCCTCTGCTGGCTCTCCCCCGGCTCTCCTCCGCTGGCTCTCCCCTGCTCTCTGCCAGCCCGGCACCCCGGCTCTCGTCACAACCGCTCGCAGCCTAGCAGTGCAGCACTTCCGGTGCCTGCTGCTGCTAGTGAGCGCGTGGGAGGCTGGGAGCGACAGTGTAGGCAGAGCCCCGTGCACTGCTCTGCCCGGGGGCCCCTGATGTTGTTATGATGGCCCTGCTCTCGTTGTCTCTTCCCCTCCCCTCTCGTTGTCTCATCCCCTCTCGTTCTCTCCCCTCTCATTCTCTCTTCCCCTCCCCTCTCGTTGTCTTTTCATCTCCTCTCCCTCTTTCTCTCTCCCTTCACCTTGCCTGTTTCATCTGCCTCCGTTCCCTAACATCATGCTGAAGCGCTGCTCTAACCTTAATGAACCTTTGTAGATAGGCGTTAGGGGTAATGTTATTTTGCATATCATTAGCACTAACATCCATTATAGATAACACAATGCACCTTTCGGGCGAAAATATCTAAAGTTACTGAGCTTTGAAGATAAACATTAAGGCATCATTTGACGTTAATGTCACATTATCTTACATAATAGAGCTCTGTAGATCTGGGCCTTAGTGCACTGTCCAACGGTCCAGGGTCTGTCTGCGGCCGAACAATTAAGACCCTATGGCTGCGCTTATAGTGCTGGCTATGGCGACTGCGACATCGTGCAGCTCCGTAGCAAGTACATGCAGTCCGTCGCGGGTGCCCATAGTGGGCGGGACCGCGATGGTGCTGCCGAGCAAAGTGGTCGCGATAGCCGGTAGTCAAAGGATTTGGACTTTTCCGGCAATCGACGCGTGACGTCAGAGGCACGTAAGCGGTTCAGCCAATGAGGGCGAACCGCTCACGGCCACGCTTCCGCCACGCTCCCCGGTCGCCCTCTCTTGTCTCCTGAACTATAAGCAGGAATCGCTATTACAACGGCGACGGCTGACATCACGCGGTCGCGTAGCCGGCACTATAAGTGCAGCCTAAGAGCATAATATTTTTTCTTCCATCCTCTTTCATCGTTGTACGAAGGTGCGTTGCCTTCTGTATTTACTGTGATGTGGTATGGCCGTTAAAGCAGGTATTGCAATATAATATTATAATGGGATGTATCATAATTTGCGGCAGTTTGCCTTTCTCTTTGTGTTGAATAAATCTGCCAAGTGGGAGGTTTATTAATTTATCCAGCTGAAATTAATGGCGGTTCTGCATAATAAGAGAGCACCGGAAGAAAGTGCCACAAAATGAAACCGTGAGCAACCATGAAATAATGGTACCAAAATGTCTCTAATAATTATTTCTATAGAAAGACAACCTGAAGTGTGTTTTGTATGGGCCAGGTCATCATTTTCAAAACTACACTTTTAGCATAAAATTGCACTTGAACTATAGTCAATGCAGGATAGTGAAAACATGACAACATATTGCACAATGAATGTAGTTACTGTGTGTTGCCATGTATTCTTTTTGGCTAGTAATCTGCCCTGCCTAACACATAAGCCCTGGTACCAGCGCAGGCAGTGTTATGATCAAGAATAGAACAGAGAAACCCGGGCGCTACCTGGAATTAAATTGGGGTTGGATTGGGGTATACTATCCACCTTAGGAGTGGGCAAAGTGTCCCTCTGTTGCTGTTCCTTCTGCGACTCAAACCCCAAAGGAGGATCTACCCAGGATCCTTCAAAGATAGAGGAGACAGAAAAAAGCGGGATGGGGGAGCACAGGTGGAATGGTATATAGTCTGAATTCAGGTGTGTAAGACTCTGAACTGCTGGTGTGGGTGATGTGAATCTATATAAAGTCTCAAACACTCACACGGCCTTGTGCAAATGCGTGTGCATCAAGGTATCTTTACGTCCTATGTTCTTTTCTTTAAGGATCTCGTCTGTGCTTTTCCTTCTTCGTTGGTGTGGATTCGCCTGTTTTGTTCTGTAGTACTCCACCTCTCGTCCGGGCTGGTTTTTCTGTTTCTTGTACTTGTTGTTACCCTCGGAATTAAAGAACACAGGTTGAGCGAAAATGAGACAACATGCAATAGGAACAATCTAACCAGGGGTGATCTATAAGGTAGACGGTAGATAATCAAACACTCACACGGACGGTGGGTGGGTGCACTCTAGGGCTATAGTATCTTTTGGCTTCCTGGATTAATACCACTGCTCCAAGTTACAAAACCTGGCTCAGTGGCAAGTGGATGATGATTATTATAATTGTAAATATAAAATATTGTTACTCACACGGCCAAGTGTGAGTGCACACTTGGAAAGGTATCTTGAATTATTCCTGGTGTCCTGCGCTGGAGAGTTTCTAGCCGCTCCTGTCCTGGAATCCTGGCTCCCAGGTAGGTAAATGAGGATATAAGCCCAAGGTACCAGGCAGAAACTTTATTGAAGTAGTAGACAAATAAACAAATAAATTGATAAAAACAGGGGTATGTAGCAAACCCTCCGCTTGCTCAACTCGTGAGCTGCGGTAAGGGAAGGGGTGGGAGGCCAGTCTCTGGGATGTTTAGCAGTCTCGTGGTGCTACAGTCGCTCGCTCCGTGTCCGCATGGAGCTCTGTACTTCCTTGTTCCTGCTCCCGACGGTGGCCGCAAAGGATCAAAATAGTGGGGGGATTTTGAGCAACGCGTTTCGCCCTATGGGCTTCCTCAGGCTCCGTAGTTAGGAAGGTTATGATACGCTGCTCCACTTTTATATGTTGTGGACATCCTAACTACTACGCCCCCCTCGATCTAAAACAGCTTGACTTCATTACATAGTTAAACATTATTTATGTGTGGTTGGTTGATTAGCCCAATTGGAACTTTCATTAGTTCAGTTCTTATGTCGCATAGGGTGTGTTTTGAGAATGCTTTTGAACAGCCCTCTCATTAGAGTGTAGTGATCTCTAGTAAGAGACAGGGGGTGCCCAATGCTGCATCCAATTGACAAAACATATAAAGTAAAATACTTCAATAATAATAATTGGTTATTTAGTTAACCCTTTGGCCAAAGGCGTCATAAGCCTGCATACCAACGTCAAGGTATAACCAAAATAATGCAGGTCCTACACTACACTGTGAACCCTTCCTTTTACCTCTGTGAGAGGGGAAAAAACCATAATGGGTCTTGTTCCTGCAGCAAGTGAAATGACCTTCCAAGTTAAAAGGGTGAAGGAGGAGGAGTGAGCTCTGGGGGGAAGTGCCACAGCCTCCAAAGAGACATAGGTTAACACAGATACCCAGCAAGCTCAAACTCCCACACCCACCACAAAGTGAATATATATTTATGTCAACCAGGGTCTGGAGTCTATATAGTATATCAAGGTATAGAGAAAGTCGAGGCGCATTGGAGAGGTGGAGACCAGCTTAATAAACTAGCACAACGTGAGACCTTCTGGATATATAGACTCCAGACCCTGGTACCCAAGGGCCTCAACATTGATATTGACCTAGGGGCATTTTATTGATTTTATTGATTATAAAGTTTCCCACCACCAAAAGTGGTCTTAGAAAACCCACATGTCATATTTTAGCTTCACAGCAGAGATGTCCGAACCCTGCCCTTAGTGCTATTTTATCCCGTCCCCAACACCCCCCCCCTCCCACCTCTCCCCCCCTTTCCCCCCCCCCCTTCTTCATTTATATTAATTTCAGACGAGTCAAGCACCCTATACCTAACTATAGGGCACTAATTATGTTTTTGATTCATATTACAGATCTGGATAACCTAACGAACTATTTTACAGGCTAAGGACTTACTTCACATGTTCCTAGAACCATTTTTTTTATATATAATAAACTATTAAGATATAGGAGGCATTTTTATATATATTTTATATGTATATATACAATTAACGGGAAAGTACATTTGGACTTGGACATTAGTTTTTAAACCTTTATTATTTTTTCACACTACTTTGCATTTTTTATTATATTACTCCCCTTTTTCTGAAAGAATAATGATGTATGCTATCCTTTTGAAATTGTTTAAACGTCACTGATTTGAAAGGCAGGCTACTAGAGATCACTACACTCTAATGAGAGGGCTGTTCAAAAGCATTCTCAAAACACACCCTATGCGACATAAGAACTGAACTAATGAAAGTTCCAATTGGGCTAATCAACCAACCACACATAAATAATGTTTAACTATGTAATGAAGTCAAGCTGTTTTAGATCGAGGGGGGCGTAGTAGTTAGTATGTCCACAACATATAAAAGTGGAGCAGCGTATCATAACCTTCCTAACTACGGAGCCTGAGGAAGCCCATAGGGCGAAACGCGTTGCTCAAAATCCCCCCACTATTTTGATCCTTTGCGGCCACCGTCGGGAGCAGGAACAAGGAAGTACAGAGCTCCATGCGGACACGGAGCGAGCGACTGTAGCACCACGAGACTGCTAAACATCCCAGAGACTGGCCTCCCACCCTTCCCTTACCGCAGCTCACGAGTTGAGCAAGTGGGGGGTTTGCTACATACCCCTGTTTTTATCAATTTATTTGTTTATTTGTCTACTACTTCAATAAAGTTTCTGCCTGGTACCTTGAGCTTATATCCTCATTTATCTACCTGGGAGGCAGGATTCCAGGACAGGAGCGGCTAGAAACACTCCAGCGCAGGACACCAGGAATAATTCAAGATACCTTTCCAAGTGTGCACTCACACTTGGCCGTGTGAGTAACAATATTTTATATTTACAATTATAATAATCATCATCCACTTGCCACTGAGCCAGGTTTTGTAACTTGGAGCAGTGGGATTAATCCAGGAAGCCAAAAGATACTATAGCCCTAGAGTGCACCCACACATGTCCGTGTGAGTGTTTGATTATCTACCGTCTACCTTATAGATCACCCCTGGTTAGATTGTTCCTATTGCATGTTGTCTCATTTTCGCTCAACCTGTGTTCTTTAATTCCGAGGGTAACAACAAGTACAAGAAACAGAAAAACCAGCCCGGACGAGAGGTGTAGTACTACAGAACAAAACAGGCGAATCCACACCAACGAAGAAGGAAAAGCACAGACGAGATCCTTAAAGAAAAGAACATAGGACGTAAAGATACCTTGATGCACACGCATTTGCACAAGGCCGTGTGAGTGTTTGAGACTTTATATAGATTCACATCACCCACACCAGCAGTTCAGAGTCTTACACACCTGAATTCAGACTATATACCATTCCACCTGTGCTCCCCCATCCCCCTTTTTTCAGTGTTATGATCAATCCGGGTTTTCCCCTGCAGTAAGCAGCTCCCTTGAGTGACTGAAAGGGGGGGGGGTCGGGCTAAGGCCGGTGTACTGCCCAATCAGGGGCTCGGACCTACGACCCTCTCCCGGGGTACTTAAGGGGCTGCACAGCCAAATTTAGGGAGTTCTCTCCCCAGAGAGAGAGACCAAGGAGCCCTGACCACCTTCCATCCCCTTCCTTAGGGGAGTGGGACAACAACCCCTCATCCCAAATCCCTAAATTCCACATTTGGGAGTGCATTTGTTGCCTTTTTTATTGATGCCAGTTAAGATATACTTCACTACGGTTTGCGCTACTGTCAATGGCGGATTTCTCAATAGGCCCGGGCCTAGTGCGGCAAAATTTTGGGGCGGCAAAAATGACATATGCCGCGCTCTCGGGCTTATCGGGCCTGATGGGAAGGCACTTAGCTGTGGCAGGCCACCTGCTTGCTGCTGCCCTCCTTCTCCTTCTGAACCGCAGCGGCAAATATCATGGCATCGCGTTACCATGGCAACGTGATGCTGTGCGACATCACATTGGTGATACAAGGTCACTGATCCATGCACACACGTCATCCCAACACTCTTATTTAGTTCCTGTTTATCGCACCTGATCAGCCATCCTGGATCAGTGTGACTGCACTTCCGGAGTCAACCATAGCAGTGGTTTCCTGGCTATTTAGTTTATTAGTCCTGATGAATCAGTGTAATGTTTCAACCACCCCCACTAGCGTGATCAAACTGAAATCAGTTATGGGACTCCTCGCATTGCATAGGCTGCAGTTTGTTGTGCCTTTGAGCAGCTACAGTACATTATGTGACCTAACTCTCCACAATTG
Organism: Ascaphus truei; assembly: GCF_040206685.1. Taxonomy (NCBI): domain Eukaryota; kingdom Metazoa; phylum Chordata; class Amphibia; order Anura; family Ascaphidae; genus Ascaphus; species Ascaphus truei. The sequence goes on from NC_134484.1 coordinate 185,663,739, forward strand.
TAACACAAGGGAAACCCAAGTTCTTTTCACTTTCTAAGGCTGTGCCCATAGTGCGTGTGACTGTGCCTGCGACATTGTGACACACACTATCAAAAACAAGTTGATCAGGTTGGCCATACTGCGTGCAATGAAGCACGCTCGGAAGCGCGATGGCGCGGCAGGATTTTGAACAGACAAAATACATTTTTGGACCCGACGGCTGCATCATGGCAGCGTCACGTGAGCATCTGAGCCAGTGAGGGTGAACCAACCTGGTGATGTCACGGTCATGCCTCTCCCTTCGCTCTCCATCAGAGTCCGCAGATCGCTCAGGTGACAGGCGCGCGCCTACTTGCGCTCCGTAGCGCACGCGCCTGCATTATGTCTGACCCCTAATTATGGTTACCAGGTCTTTCCTTGATTTGTTCTGTGGGCTCCTTTGCAAACTTGTGTCGTTCTCCAGGAACTCTCCAGATTGCAGCCCTACCGGACACTTCCATAGTATGGGTCTTCAGGACTGGCGATTGTCTCTTATTGCTGCCCCAATTCTCATTCTGAGTAAATGACAGCTCTTTAGCAGCCCTGTGTCATTCTCCCAGTGCCGCAAACTTGTCTTAAGAGGCAGGATCATTTTTTCCCATCCATTCACGTAAGCCAAACTGAACTATCGTAGAAGTCGGTCCCACACGAGTAACTATCATTTTGGAAGAACTGTAGATTTCTGGCCTTAACTACTTCTGTGCCAAATGAATAAGGTTGAATATTTGGTAATGAGGAGCAGGGCTGGCTTGGTATTATGTGGGGCTCAGTGCTATGGGGCTTTTGCCTGAGCTCTTACCTGTCCTGTTGTAGCACCTCCTCTTCAGACTTCGCAGCATCATGTGGCGGCATCCCGGCACCATGTGATGATACGTTGTCATGGCAATGCGACACCATATAACGTCACATGGTCATGGCGTGACCATGCAGGAGGAGATGCCACCGGACCAGGTAAGAGATACTTACATAGACTCTGTGCTCTCCCTCGACAATCATTTTAATTGTTGTGAGGAAGAGAGCGTGACCTCTGTAAGTACAGGGCTTAGTCCAAAGGCACCAATGGCACAGCAATCAAGCCGGCCTTGACGAGGAGTCTCGTCCTTCCGGTACTTCCACATATGAAACCTCTGTGCACCAATAACTTCAGTTACTCCCGGCTCTGGCGAGGATTTCCACCTTTATGCAAGGATTCTCCGTAGCATAGTCTCAATCAAGATCGTGGTAGGCTTTTTGAGCTTCACTACAAAAAAAAGGCGCGAGGGTACCAGCTCATTGCTCCTGAGGCCAAGTCTCCCTAGTAACGATTCTCTTGAATGCCAGAAGGTAGGCCTCAACAACATCCTCTGTATTCATTTCTTGTAAAAAATGATCGGCCCTGATCCTATGACACTCTTCCATTCTGTTTGTGCTCACAGTGCTTGGTCTTGGAAGAACCTCAGCCAGTCTCTTAACCACCTCCAGTAATGTGGCTCTATCCTATGCAGCCTGGCTTAGAACAACCGGTGATTTCTTGTTGCCGTGTAGTGGCGTCTTACTGCAGTCAGTTAGTTTCTTGTTGTGTCTGTGCACTTAACCTCTCTCAGACTTAAAGGAATTGGTGGCGTGTTTAGCATTTCATGATGTTTATCTCCAATACGGGTACCTGTCCTTACTTGACAGAAATAGGGCGTTGACTCTTTAACTGAACAAACAAAACTTAAAAAATAAAAGCCTAGCCACTGGAACTAACACCCCAGATCCGCTAACTGGGATCTGCGGTCTGCGGTCTGCGGCCCTGTTTCCCTGGTCTATCGCTCTGTCTAGAGGAAAAGCAGGTCTTTTAAACAGAGCATGGCTCTGTCTATCTCAGGTGCAGCCAATTAGTAAGGGCTACAAAGATTTACCCTTTGACTGGTGTATGTAAGGAATCCGCTCCGCGGTTTACTGGTTGCCTTACCTTGCAGTCTTGTGCAGTCCTGGAGCACCTCTCCTGATGTTTGCTGCAGCCTGGATTCACTCACCAAAGCAATACACACGCCCTCTGGTATCTATTGCAGCTGTGCAGCCTATCACTGCAACATAGACTTGCATTCACTCATTTGGAGCAGTACCTTCACACCCCCGCCGGGGATTGGCCCGCTGGCCTTTAAGTATTGCTTTCCCATAATGCTCCTTGCCGAGCATAGTCCTAACTGGATGTCGACTGTTTTGCCACAAGCCCTCGCTTGTTCTCCTATGCTGATACCAGGTTCCGCCCTGCGTCCTTCAGCTTCCTTCAAGCCGCTTGTTCTCCGATGCTGATACCAGGTTCCGCCCTGCGTCCTTCAGCTCCCTTCAAGCCGCTTGTTCTCCTATGCTGATACGGAGGTTCCGCCCTGCGTCCTTCAGCTTCCTTCAAGCTCCCGCTTGTTCTCCTGCGCTGAAGCAAAGGTATCCCCTATGTCTTCAGCTTCCTGCTTTCCTGCACTGAGGCAAAGGTATCCCCCGCGCCCTTCAGTCTCCTGATTCCTGCACTGTAGCGGAGGTTTCCCTGTGTATCTACAGCTTCCTGGTTCCTGGGGCCTACTCTTTCCCTAATCTAGAGAGGCCGTGTCCTGGTTCCTGCGCTGTTACAGAGGATTCCCCAGCCGCTCAGGACTCTTGCGCTGTAGCACTGGTTCACCCGTGCAGCAAGCGGTGTGCTACGCTGGTCTACTTACCATCTCCTGTGACCAGCACCATGGGCCATGGCCGTCACTCGCGCAGAGCCCAACCCCGCGCTCCTAAGCTGAAGCGGGGCTCTCCTGACTACATGTTGCCAAACTCTTGCTTGAACAATGTTTATCCTGATATCTCCAGCCCTGACCCTGGCTTGTACAATGACGACGCTGTCTTCTCCTATCCTGATCCTGCGATGTACGACAACGAACTGCGCAATCCGGATCAGTCTGCGCGGTCTCAGGTCGGTGCTTTTACAACCCCACCTCAGCCTCGCGGTCCGGTCCTGGTTTGTGGCGAGCAGAACCCTGACAGTATGCTCGGCCACACAAACTCGGACCGCCCTGTGGTGAGGGTTGGTAAGTTTCTGTCTGAAAGCCTGTCCCAGCCTGTAAACCAGTCCCAGTGTGAATACCAATTTCTATGTGAGATAATACCCCTGATTGAAGATCTGATTGTGTTTGTAGGTTTAACCCCTTTGCAAAACAAATGCCGTAATGATCTCATGATGAAGGTTTACCGCCTCCGGGACTTAAAACAATCGCTGGCCGCTTGTATTTGCTTTCCTGGTTACCCTTTAACTTGGGAAAATGTGTACCCTTTAGAATTGGACGACGCCCAAAAGGAACTCTCTTCCCTGGCCTTGTCTTTAGACATTTATATAGCAAAAGAGGACCCTCTCCTCATGTTGGCTGATGCCCAAAAACACTCTATATCCTTTCCATGACATTGGACATTTGCATAAAGGAACAGGATCCTCCCCTCGCCAGCTTCGCTGCCGCTTGGCTGTATCCCTGGTCTACCACGGATCCTTGCCCTGAGTGTATGCCCGGGTTCCCTGACACCAATGATATGTTTTCGTTAACCCCTGCCGATCAGTCCTGTGAGGTCCCCCTGGAGAATACATATGTTGCTCTACCCAGCCCTAATGTTCTTGTATCAGAGAATAAGTTCATTAGTTCTCCTATTTCTAGCTCAGAAGTCCTTTCTCTAGGTCTTGAGGGTTTTCCAGCTTTAACCCCTGCCGAGCAGTCCTGTGAGGTTCCCCTGGAGAATACATATGTTTCACTAGCCAACACTAAGGTTCTACTATCAGAGAATAAGTCCCTTTGTTCCGCTATTTCTAACTCCGAATCTGTCACTCCAGCTCTTGAGGGTTTTCCAGCTTTAAACTCTGCTAGGCAGTCCTGTGCGCTTTCCCCGTCAGAGAAAGAATCCCTAAGTTCTGTTCCCAGGGTCATTTCTGTATTAACCCCTGAGGGGCAGCTCTCTGAGTTTCCTTTGGTAAATCCCTGTTCTCTGTCAGCCATGGTCACGCCCCTAGCTTCAGAGGAGAGATTCCTGGTCTGTCCTAATACAGAGAGATTACCTATGTTTTACTCTCAGGCATTGTCTGCATTAACCCCTGTAAATTCTTGCTGCCTCCAAGTTAATGCCTTCATTTTAGCCTCAGAGAATGAGTCCACAAGTCAGACAGCAGAGGTTACATTGAGGGATTCCCATAACCGTACGGAGTCTCTAGAGATTCTTTGCTATAAATCCCCTGCTTCAGCTCAAGTTTCCGCAGTTTCGTCTCCGGAGACTTCGGCTAAAGTTCTGGTTCCTGATAAATGTATTCAGGAGTCAGGTTTTTCCCTAAGCTTGCTCGCAGAGTTCCTTCTCCCGGGTGTTTCGCTGAACCAGCCTGTCGCCCACATAGCGGTGATCCCTGCTTCAGCGCATAGTTCCCACATTATGGAGTCTGCAGTAATTTCTGGTTTCCCAGACATTCCTTACCAAATACCTACTTCAGAGACCAGTACAGTTATGATTCACCCCCGTGTACTGTCTGAGTTCTCCTCCTCTTTAAGCTTAGGGTTAAAAGCATACAGTAGTCTGTATGTCCCTCCTGGGGTTCATATTATGTTCCCAGGAATGTTTGCTGACGCACGGTTTTCTCCCCAAAGTGACGCTTTTTCATATAGATTAGTAAAAAGCTTGCACACTGTTTTCCTTTTCGCTGAATTGTGTCTTACTAGTTTTGAGACTCTGAGAGGTAATGATTCTCCTTCTGATTCTGAAGCTCTTCCTACAAGGAGTATACTGATTGGGGGTTCCCCTGTTTTCTCTGTCCAGGCTAATTCTCCAGGGATCAGCATATCTGTGGTCACTCCCTTAGTACTGTCTGAGGTCACCATGCATATATTACAAGTCCTGGAGTTTAAATCTGAGCTGTTTATCTGTCCTGCCTTTGCTGAAACCCAGTCCCTCAGTACTGTGTCTAAATATGCCCCAGCAAACATGGGGTTACTCTGGGAAGAAATTAAAACTCCTGTCTTAAAGGGTATTTTTTCTCACATGTCCAGCAAATCTAGAACCTCAGTAATTGTTTCTAAGTCACTTATCAATACATCTGATTTTTTCTCTAATCAAACCCAGACACCCTCACTATCGGTTAGGAGTCCTGTGATCAGAGATTTTGCACTAGAAAACACACCAATTCATGTTTTTGTCAGGTTAGGTACCCCTGTGGTTAGGGCCATTGCAGTTTCGGAAAAGACTCTTTGTACTCCTAAGGTGCCTGTCATTAAGAGTTTTCATAGTTCATACTTGCTGCTTGTTGATTCTCAGGGCCCTGTCACTGAGGTACAGACTTCAGCTTCTGATGTTAGCTTCCCTCCCACCACTACCCTGGCTCTGCCTTTTTCTCAAGCTACTGATTTGAAGATCCCAAGGACTATTCCTGATTCACTGACAATATTAGCTCCCAATGAAGATTTCCCAGTATTGAAGAGCTCTACTGTTTGCTTCTCTGCTCCTGCTAAACCATGGTTTTGTCCCTCGGAATTTTCGGTTGCCCCTGTTATTTCCTCTCAGTTGGAAATACTCTGTACGTATCCCAAGATTTCGGTCCCTATGCCTGGTTTACTGCTTGCCTTGTCACCTTCCATACCAATACCGGGAGATGCTTCCAACCAGCCTATACCCTTACTAACCATTACCTGGGAGTCTTCTAGAGGAAAAATTCCTCGCAAATTCCACCATGCAGTGGTCAGCCAAGACTTTTTCTGTTACAAAGTTCCTCCTGGTGTATTCGATCAACTATCAGGGCCGCTGATCCTAGATTCAGGTTCCTTTATTAAAGACTGGGCTTTCAGTGGGGGTTCTTCTACCGTTTCTGCTCTGGAACTCTCTGGTTCTTCACAGCCCTGGATTTCCAAGACATTTTGCGAGGCGAGCCATGTACCAAGGATGTTTCTTCCATCAATCTCATATCCTAGAACTGTACTCACCAAGGAACTGCTCGTTTACGGATCCCCTTTCCACCTAAAGAACTTTAGGAACAACTCGATGTCTCCGAGACCCATGGATGGCCCTGTCTGGCCGCAGTTTTCACCGTGGGGTGGGGGTACACTAAGGAGTAACCACGAGTCTCTGGACCACGACTCTACCCCCAATCCTAGACGGTTCAGCAACAATTCCCGGTCCCCCAACTCTATGTGTGCTCATGTTCGCCCGGAGGTCTCGCGTGAAGGGGGGGGTACTGTAAGGAATCCGCTCCGCGGTTTACTGGTTGCCTTACCTTGCAGTCTTGTGCAGTCCTGGAGCACCTCTCCTGATGTTTGCTGCAGCCTGGATTCACTCACCAAAGCAATACACACGCCCTCTGGTATCTATTGCAGCTGTGCAGCCTATCACTGCAACATAGACTTGCATTCACTCATTTGGAGCAGTACCTTCACACCCCCGCCGGGGATTGGCCCGCTGGCCTTTAAGTATTGCTTTCCCATAATGCTCCTTGCCGAGCATAGTCCTAACTGGATGTCGACTGTTTTGCCACAAGCCCTCGCTTGTTCTCCTATGCTGATACCAGGTTCCGCCCTGCGTCCTTCAGCTTCCTTCAAGCCGCTTGTTCTCCGATGCTGATACCAGGTTCCGCCCTGCGTCCTTCAGCTCCCTTCAAGCCGCTTGTTCTCCTATGCTGATACGGAGGTTCCGCCCTGCGTCCTTCAGCTTCCTTCAAGCTCCCGCTTGTTCTCCTGCGCTGAAGCAAAGGTATCCCCTATGTCTTCAGCTTCCTGCTTTCCTGCACTGAGGCAAAGGTATCCCCCGCGCCCTTCAGTCTCCTGATTCCTGCACTGTAGCGGAGGTTTCCCTGTGGATCTTCAGCTTCCTGGTTCCTGGGGCCTACTCTTTCCCTAATCTAGAGAGGCCGTGTCCTGGTTCCTGCGCTGTTACAGAGGATTCCCCAGCCGCTCAGGACTCTTGCGCTGTAGCACTGGTTCACCCGTGCAGCAAGCGGTGTGCTACGCTGGTCTACTTACCATCTCCTGTGACCAGCACCATGGGCCATGGCCGTCGCTCGCGCAGAGCCCAACCCCGCGCTCCTAAGCTGAAGCGGGGCTCTCCTGACTACATGTTGCCAAACTCTTGCTTGAACAATGTTTATCCTGATATCTCCAGCCCTGACCCTGGCTTGTACAATGACGACGCTGTCTTCTCCTATCCTGATCCTGCGATGTACGACAACGAACTGCGCAATCCGGATCAGTCTGCGCGGTCTCAGGTCGGTGCTTTTACAACCCCACCTCAGCCTCGCGGTCCGGTCCTGGTTTGTGGCGAGCAGAACCCTGACAGTGTAACCAGGAAAAAAGGTTTAAAACATCCCTCTGCTCATGTAAACCCTCTCTATAACTGTATCACTATATATATATATACATATAAAGCAACTGTAAATATTACTGTATGTTCATTTGCATGTTTTATACAGGTCTGCAACCCTGTCTTTCCCCATTGTCACCCAGCATACAGCGCTTCCACTGCAGCAAGGAATTTTGGGAAATGACATGCAAATGAGCACTCAGTGCCACCTTTTGTCTCAAGCTCGTATTACACAAGCAAATCCTCAAGCCAATGCATGCTGTTTTAAACACAGCTTTTAGACAGAGGCTGGGATGAGATGCAAAGCCATTAAACCCACTCACAGACATGTTTCAACCTTGATGGGTATCATCAGTGTGAGGTTGGTCTTAATGGCTAAGCAGGTTTGAGACTAGACTAGGTAATCACCACTATTATTAAGGTTATGGTGGGTAAAAAAAGTGACAAAAACCCTCCACAGTAAAGCATAAAGCAACTGTAAATATTACTTTATGTTCATTTGCATGTCTTATAAAGGTCTGCAACCCTGTCTTTCCCCATTATCGCCCAGCATACTGCGCTTCCACTGCAGCAAGGAATTCTGGGAATTCACAGTCTTCATGTGTCTTCATGTGTCTTCATGATCTGCATGTATTGCTGTGATGTCAACTGAATTATGGAAGAAATGGCCCATCCTGTATCCTGATGGCTTTCTTGTCCTAACCTTTAAGTAAGTGTCCATATTTTGTCTGTTATTTGTATATCTCGTGTGTTCACCTTTTTCAAGGAATAAATTATATTTTATCATATCTAAGTCTCGTCCAGTTCAACCCAGTTATATTTGGTGTGTATTATTATAGCCTGTCTCAAAGCTACCGTCACAGGCTTATAATAAAACTATATATATATATATATATATGTACAGTGTTTGACAAATAATGATAACCACTCGCCCGTGGCAAGTGGATTTAGGCAGCTGGCGAGCCGTGCTGAGCCGTGCTGCGGCTCTATGAATTCCCCTGCTCTTGTCAATTTTTTTTTTTTTTTAATAAATAAATAATCCCCCTCCCTGATTGGGTAAACGCAGGAAAGAGCCCCTTCCCCTGATCTCCTCCCCCTCCTATCTCCTCCCCCTCCTGCCCCTGATCTCCTCCCGTGAGTCAGGGGGGGCCCGGCCAGGCGCCAGTTAATTACATTTAAAAAAAAGTTGAAAAAAATAGCGGCGATTCACGTGGTCCCAGCGCGCATGCACAGGGCAAGCAGGGTGTCCTGCCCTCTGCGCTGCCTGTGGGCCCGCTGCCTGTTCCCCCCCAGCAACCCAGCCCCCCCCCCGCTCCTCACATGGGACAGAGGGGGAAGCACCAACACAAGCCCCGCGCGCAACCCAGCCCCCCCGCACCCCACGTGGGAAGGAGGGGGAAGCGCCAACACAAGCCCCGCGTGCAACCCAGCCCCCCCGCACCCCCCGCTCCCCACGTGGGACGGAGGGGGAAGCGCCAACACAAGCCCCGTGCGGAACCCAGACCTCCCGCTCCCAACTTGATACGGAGGGGGAAGCGCCAACCCAGCTTCCCCCATGCACGCCTCCTGCGCCAGGCCGCCTCCTGCCCCTGATCTCCTGCCCCCGATCCCCGCTTGCTGCCTGGGGGTGTCCGCCTCTGAAGGGAGTTCGCTTCAGTGGGGGGAGCGTGCTGCGGCGTCGGCCGATTCGGGGGGGGGGGGGTGGCCCCCCCTTGCAGAGGCCCTCCTGCCTTGCGGAGGCCCCCGCTGCGATGTGTGACCCTCTCCCCATGCCTTGCAGAGGCCCTCCTGCCGTGTGGAGGGCCCACTGCCGTGCAGAGGCCCCACTACTGCCACGTGCGACCCGGTGAGTGTGTGTGAGTGACTGTGTGAGTGTCTGTGTGTCTGTCTCTCTATCTCTCTCTCTCTGTGTCTCTGCCTCTGTCTCTCTCTGTGTCTCTGCCTCTGTCTCTCTCTGTGTCTCTGCCTCTGTCTCTCTCTGTGTCTCTGCCTCTGTCTCTCTCTGTGTCTCTGCCTCTGTCTCTCTCTGTGTCTCTGCCTCTGTCTCTCTCTGTGTCTCTGCCTCTGTCTCTCTCTGTGTCTCTGCCTCTGTCTCTCTCTCTGTCTCTGCCTCTGTGTCTCTCTCTGTCTCTGCGTCTCTGCCTCTGTCTCTCTCTGCGTCTCTGCCTCTGTCTCTCTCTGCGTCTCTGCCTCTGTCTCTCTCTGCGTCTCTGCCTCTGTCTCTCTCTGCGTCTCTGCCTCTGTCTCTCTCTGCGTCTCTGCCTCTGTCTCTCTCTGCGTCTCTGCCTCTGTCTCTCTCTGCGTCTCTGCCTCTGTCTGTCTCTGCGTCTCTGCCTCTGTCTGTGTCTCTGCCTCTGTCTGTGTCTCTGCCTCTGTCTGTGTCTCTGCCTCTGTCTGTGTCTCTGCCTCTGTCTGTGTCTCTGCCTCTGTCTGTGTCTCTGCCTCTGTCTGTGTCTCTGCCTCTGTCTGTCTCTGCCTCTGTCTGTCTCTGCCTCTGTCTGTCTCTCTGTCTCTGCCTCTCTGTCTCTGCCTCTCTGTCTCTGCCTCTCTGTCTCTGCCTCTCTGTCTCTGCCTCTCTGTCTCTGCCTCTCTGTCTCTGCCTCTCTGTCTCTGCCTCTCTGTCTCTCTGTCTCTCTCTCTAGAGAGTGCAGAGAAGAGCCACCAAATTAACAAAGGGGGTGGACAATCTAATTTATGAGGAGAGGCAAGCTAAATTAGATTTATTTACATTAGAAAAGAGACATCTAAGAGGGGATATAATAATTATATACAAATATATTTGGGTACAGTACAAGGAGATTTCAAGAGAAATCCACAACTTTAGCACTATACCCAAAAAATTAGTGCATATAATGTATAAATTATATCTTACAAATAACGTAATAGAATACAAATATACAATCACATATAATGGATCATATATGTGCAATAAGTGTTGAGTGACCACCTAATTCTGAAGTCCTGCAGCTGGGAGGTCCCTAGGATCGTCCCAATCCTATTGTCCTCCTTGGCGCCGGACAAGACAAGAATACACAGCCATCTGATTGCAGCAAGAAAAGCTCTTTCAGGTTAAAGAATTTGGTAAGGCTGAGCGGAGGCCTGATTGCCTGTGGGATACTGTGAGTGGATAGTCGCCTGTCCCTGATAGCCGATCGGAGGATTGCGTCATTGCATAACAGAACGCAAGACATCACCGCGAGAGGCAGAGGCGGGAGTGTCAGGAAGCAACTAGAGCGTGGACACCCAACACAAGCTCCGTTACAGACACCGGTGAGAGCGGTTATCTAAACGGACTGAAAAGAAGGTGATTCCAAGGGCCGTCAATCAGGATTAATGTGTTGGAAAGCGCAGAAAGGATGAAGTAGTACAGTATGTGAGTGGCATTCTAGATGTCCGTTTTATTAAATTTTTAGTTTCTTAGTGGATCTGTGCTATGTTGTCTTTTTCCTTTTTCTATGAAACAATATGGAGGAGTTTTCACTGCCAAGTTTTTCTTGTCATCCAGCTGTACCTCTTTTGTGAGTCATATCCAATAATCAGGCACTTTTAATGTGTTACTGTGCACTAGGTGTAATTAGTAAAGGGGTCAAGTTTTGACTGAAACCCCCTACACGAAGGGTGCATTCCATCACCAGCACTAATGATTAATGGGCACATCTTTTAATAACATCTTAATCTATAAGTAATCTATTGTTGGGTATCCACATCTGGTTCCAATTACCTTTACACAGAGGTATATAGCACATAAGAATTTTCATTCATATTTTGGGACATTGCAAGATTTTTGGGACCGCGCGCACTCATATTTTTATTCTCACAGAGGTGTTAATATTTATTGCACCATATGTTATTATACATTGTGTTTTTCTTTTTATATATTTTTCTTATACAGCACTGAGCGAAGACCAGCGCCAAGGAAGACAATTTTTATACAAAATATATCCCAAGGATAGTACAAAGGAATCTAGGTTTGAGGAAAAGAGATTTCACCAGCAACAAAGGAAAAGGTTCTTTACAGTAAGGGCAGTTCAAATGTGGAATTCATTACCCATGGAGACTGTGATGACAGATACAATAGATTTGTTCAAAAAAAGGTTGGACATCTTTTGAGCAAGGAAAGGTATGCAGGGATATACCAAATAAGTATACATGGGAAGGATGTTGATCCAGGGATTAATCCGATTGCCAATTCTTGGAGTCAGGAAGGAATTTATTTTTCCCCTTATGAGATATCATTGGATGATATGTCACTGGGTTTTTTGTTTGCCTTCCTCTGGATCAATAAGTAGTGGATATAGGTTAAAGTATCTGTTGTCTAAATTTAGCATAGGTTGAACTTAATGGACGCATGTCTTTTTTCGACCTCATCTACTATGTAACTATGTAATAGCAATTTAAAGCACTTCTAATTCTGCGCTAACTATATAAACAGACTGCAGAATTTACAGCAGCTACAACTTGGCATACGATTTTGATGCAGTTTCAACAAATTATTTGACTCATATATACAAATGTTTATAGTAGGTGAAATTTACATCTGCGCTGCATGAGCATCACACGTTTTTGCTAATATAGCTGACTAAAGAAAACTATTGATGCTTAAGGTGCACATTGAAAAAAGAAACAAATTGGTTATTACATAATGTAGACGCACATATGCAATATTTTAGGGTTTTGTTGTGTCAATTTACTGCCAACTACAATGTTTAGTACATATAGACCCTTACATGTACAAAACTAACATATATTCAATATCCTTAGGGCCATACATGCTAAGTTTTGTTAAGCACATTCAATTGAATGGGCTGTATGTTGCCTTAAGGCTTGACACTGTTTAGTAAATATGGGCCTTAATGCTGTGAAACTGCCTAAAGTATTATGAATCTCCTCTTTACAGTCTCCATGTAACAACATGAGCATAACTTACATACCCTTTGTATGTAGAAATGCACATAATAATGATGAATATGCTAAAAAAAAAAAACAGCTGTAAAGCTTTCTTTTCCATTTAATTAGTGCAACTTTAACGAAGACCCTCTAAAATGTAAAGGGCCAGCAAAAATTAATTTTGTTATTTTATCTCAACTATTGTAAGAACCTAGGAGAGCCGTTGCTTTTTATATCTGCAAGCCCTGTTGGAATAGAAAAAAAGGTTTATGGTGCTGTATGCAATAATGATAAAAGTTGAAAGTATTCACGAACCCTGATGTATTTCTTTTTAACAATGCCAGACATGATTTTAGATGCAGGAGTCAAGTCAGGCTTTTCCATGTGAGATAACAGTGGAAATGAATTCTCATTGTACAATTGGGCTGACAATTTGTAGAGATGTGAGAATGTTCCCACGCTTAAATGTGAATTTTATCCCTTTCAATTTGGCGATTTTTTTTGTTTCTAGGCAAAAGTTTGCAACAACGTTGCTTAACTCTAAGAGCCGTTGGGTATTGCATTTTTTATTAGTTTAGATTTAAGTTCACTTCCAAAATGTGAAATTTGCTAATTCTGCTAAATTCTCTTTGGAAAGAGACCATATATAGGGCCTGACCACCATGTGCTTGTGCATGTGGGAAGAGAGTGTGGGCAGACACAGACATGTTTGTGCATTGGGAATGCTACAAATACTAGATCACTCAATAAATGATGTGTAGTTATATTGGTAAAGGAGGGGGATTGGGAAGGTGGTGTGCTGGTGGTCATTGTGGTTATAACTACTGTCATTAAAAAACAACAGCAGTGACACTTGACCCTCAGCTTATTAGTATCCTTCAAGTATGACAAAACAAGTCATTAATGATCTTGTAAAGGTAAAGAATAGGTCATTAATAATCACCACGGTGATCAAAATACCAGCACAGCACAGAGAGTAGAAGAAAAAGGTGTTTACTCAGTCCATCATTCAGACATATCCCAACGTTTCGGTCCCCAGAAGTACCTTCTTCTGGAGTCGGTCCGTCTCGGGACCGAAACGTCGGGATATGTCTGCATGATAGGCTGAATAAAGACTTTTTTCTTCTACTCTCTCTGCTGGTATTTTGATCACCTTGGTGATCAACAATGACATATTATTTACCTTTTACCTTGCACCACATACCCCTCTGCTGAGGTACACACTACCTAGTGTGCGTGGCAATTTTGTTTACTATTTCTACTATTTTACTATTCAAGTATAACAATAGATTAAACAGAAAGGGAGGTTTTTACCATGTATACATTTTTTATAATCATCACCCGCCTCAGATGAGGTCAAACAGGTCACCACCACGAAGGTGAAGCAGGTTGCATGAAAACAACTACAAGTTACTGACATGACCTTTGGTGGCTTAGGCCTGTAATATAGTGCTCGCGCGTGCGCTACCGTGCAATGATAATTGCCTGTGTGAGCATGATGTTGCTATAGTTGAGATGCGTGCGCGCACAGCCGTGACAATTGGCGCTGCAGATCTGATAAAATACAAGAAATGTATATTTTCGTGCTGTTGCTGCGCCACATGACGCTGAGAGCCAATCACAGTGCGGCCTAACACTGTGACATCATAGCTATGCCTCCTAGCCGCGCGCATCACCGCTTGCCCTATAGACTCTAAACGTGAGTGCCACGTGCACGCGTACCAGCGCATACTATATTACAAGCCTTAGAGAGTAGCCAGCATAGTAGTGTCAAACTAAGCACACGTGTCACTGCTAGTGTGAGTGAGAGGGAATAGAACTCTACTGAGGAGGAGGGGCCTGGACAGGCCTCAACCTTTGGGTGTACAAGGGCACCTGCAGGACTACCGGAGAGGGAAGCGTCAAACTCACACAATCTCAACAAAATGTGCAGGAAGGAAAATGTATGCCCAGACTCTAGCTCTTCTATTTCAATACACTGATGAAGTAGATGGAGGAGAGGGGGATTTAGGCAGACATTAAATGTAGATGATGATAATGGATGTGGTGATAGTGTGTGCTGCACAAACTGCACAAGAGGTTAGAGAAGCGGCTCTGATGATACTAGTTCAACACTTGTGCTACTAATATGACTAAAAGAGAGGAACATTCAACAGTATCAGCATATATGATGAAAGCTGACAATTTAGTTATTACCGTAAAAAAATAAAGCAATACTACTCCAGTATACTGTTTGCTGTACTACAACAATGTATACTAGTACTAGTACCGAGAGATAAACGCTAGCTCTAAGTCACTTTACATGAGATGAAAAGAACAAAGCTAGTGGACTGCTAGTACTGGAGTGCATATCCTACAACAGGGGTGCGCAAACTGGGGGGCACGGCGCCCACAACATTTAAATAAAATGCCGGGGAGCATGCAAGGCCTCTGTAACTGCCTCTTACCTGCTCGACGGCAGCTTCTGGCGACGCATCGCCATGACAGCGCGGCAGAAAATGACAGCGCGTGACATTGTGACATCAAATGCCGCCGCTGATGCGGAGGGAAGGTAATAGGGGGGCTCGAGCAGGGGGAGAGAGCAGGAAGGGGACACAAAGAAAAAAATTGTGTGTGCCGAGCATGCGCATATTAAGTGAAACTTCGTCTTTTGTCACTGTTTTGTCACAGAAATTGTAGTTGTGATGGTGATTTTTAAAATTAAAAATCAAAACACAATTTCAGTGACAAGTTTGACTTTGAACTTGCGTGCTCAGCACACATCCCATTTTAACTATTTGAACTTCTATATTTATACTAACAGTGAATTTCTCGTGTGTGTGTCTCTGTGTGTGTGTGTCCGTTCTCCAAAGTAGGGGGCGGGGGGGGCAAGTGTTGTACCAACGCATGTGCGCTGAGCCGGTTTTTGCGCCGAGCCGCAGGTTACTGCGCATGCACGCGGCGGCTGCTGCGCATGCAACAGTTTCTTTTGAACACACTGACGTGCACTGACGGCCTCTTTGGCCCACAATGACGGCACTTCATTACCTTACTTCCGTCTCCAATGAAGGAAATTCACCCCTTCCAACAAAGAAGTTTCACTTCAAAAAGTTTGCGCACCTCTGCCCCACAGTACAGCATGTCACTTGTTGTCAGTGTCAAAAAGCTAAACCTTGGGGATAGCTATTAGAAAGCCAATAGCCTAGAATTGGAAGAACATGGATAGAAACATATTTATAAAAGCACTTCTTGCTAAAATAGTATGATGTAATATATAATGCTTTGGGAACATGGCAAAATTATATATATATATGTGTGTGTGTGTGTGTGTGTGTGTGTGGCCCTGGTAAGAAATGGGGCTATAGTTCTATCATGGGTTTCCCCCACTTCAAGCACTGCCCTGAGTGGTGGAGGTAGGTCACCTGACCCTGTGTCAAAGCAAGAGACGCAGGGGCGGTGCCTGCTGAGATCATAAAAGAGCAGTGCATTTCCTATTGTGTGTGTGTTCTGTCAGTCTGACAGTAGTGATAGTGAGTTAGGAGGAGAGGAGTGATCAGCTCATGAGTAGAGCTGATCTAGCTACAGTTAGTGAGGTGGAACCAAATACCTCTCACCCTGCTTAGGAGGTGAGGGAAGAGCTAGCCCCACTCTGGATGCCGTTGGTCCAGAGTGGCGACAGGGACATCACAAGGGAGAACAGTTAGTGGACTGTGCATCAACTGTACCTGTCGGCTGCTGCTGCTGCCCAAGTGAATAAAGAGACTGCTGCTTTTAAAGATAATCCTTGTGTGAGACTGGAATCTCTCATCCCTGTGGGGAATCTATGTGGTAAGGATTCCACCCCACATTCCTGGGGCTTACTATAGATGGAGGCGCTGCACCATTGAACCAGAACGAAGGCATCCACCCCCGTAACCTGTTCCTGTTATCCCCCATGTCATCACGGGAGACTCAGGCCCTCCTGTTGCACCACACAGAGACACCTAGCCAGACCCCAGAACACCTTAGGGGACCCGATCTGCGATTAGGGGGGGAAGATGGGCTAGATTTGGAGATGCTGCTGAGATTGATGAGAGCAATAAGACAGGTTTTCAGCGAAGCAGAGCTGAAAGATGTATGTACACTTTCAGAGCAAGTGCTGCAGAAGGAAGGGCATTTTTGCAGACTAGGGGTAGTCAGGAGAGACAGTCCTCTCGCACAGTACTCCCTAGGTGCCCTAGGAGGGTGATGTAAATTTAGGTACACTTGGCTATAGCTATTCTAGTCGCCTTGAGGCAGATAGTGTAGGATTCCTGTGGGGGTAGTCTGTTAACTAGGTCAGGGACTTCAGCATAGGGTCTGCACTATGAGTGGCCAAAAGTAGATGCCCAGTACTTAGGAATGCCAAGTACACTAGCCAGTATCCAGAAAACACACCACAGAGTGCTTGTAATGAACCGTCAGCGAGTGCGGTGTACAAGGAGAGAGTTCTGCTTAGCCTGGGGTATGCCATGCGTTATATTCATTGGTTAGAGCACCATTAAGTGTAGTAAGTGTCTAGGAACGAGTTACACCATAGACACTGAGAGTAGCGCTATCGTGGGTTTAGAGGGCTCACTAAAGATGGCGGCGAGAGATACATGTGCTCTGCGGGGCATGGAGGAGGTTAAAATGGCGACAGCTGCGTCATTCACTGCAACGCGGGTTGCAGCCGATCCAAAATGGCGACTCCCGCCAAGCCTAGATCGCGCACGTGCTGCATGCAAGCAGGCTGTAAGAGAAATGTGGCGAGAGATGTGCGAGGGTTTGGCGCCAAACCCAGATCCCCAGCCAAAAGAAGGGAGCGGCGCGAAAGCCGAAGCCACACCCACCTGTGCAGTGACTGGCTGACGGACGAAGCCATATTACACAAAGAGAGAGAGTGCCCCTCCTCTTGTTTCCACCAGAGGGAGGGGGCACACCAAGAACCAATCCCCACAGTCCTCCCCAGCGGAAGGAGGGACAGGAAGTGAGGCTAAGGAACTTCACTTCTACTTGACTGGAGAAGGAGCTAAGTGTGAGACCAGTAAGCTGAGCGAATCAACCCCTGCGCAAAGATGGCTGACTTAAGCGTGACCACTTATCAGCTTCCAGGAGGCTTCCTGGTTGTGGAGGTTGATGGCCGAGAATATCTGCGGTGCCTGTGCGTCCAATGCAGGTCACCCGGACCGGCCCCAAGTACAACGGCACGGTGCCAACAGTGTGGCACGTTCTACCTCTGGCCTATCGAGCCATGCTCTACAATAAAGACCCGGCGAGATGCCTCTCCAGCGACGCTGATCGAGATAGAGGAGGCGGAGGCTAAGGCTGCCCTGGTCCCATAAGTCACCCCTGCGGTAGGGACCTAGGCCTAGCCACCAAGAGATGTCCTGACGGAGGCGAGCAAGACCGCAGTGGAGGTACCGGAGCGGGCCCGTTTCGTACCCATACCCACTGGCGGTGCCATAAGGACTCGAGGTGATTACCCAGCGGAGGAGCCGTTGCAGTCCTCGTCGGATGAGAGACACAGCCTGTCATCGGTGGGGATGCGCTGACCGGCGGACCACCCCAGCTGTAAAGAAGAAGTTCCACTAACCCCTGAGATGGAGCAGACGAGTCCGGAGACCCCCCGACGGCGAGCGCTGGTGCGGCCTGAACCGCGTAGAAGTCCCACGGCCGTGGCGACTCTCAGTGCGGCGGAGATGGGATCTGAGACGGCTCCGGAGGAAGACAGCGGAGCGGTAAGAGGACACCACCACCACCCCCTTATTCCCGACAGGTGAAGGAGGAACCTGTGGAGAGAGAAGGGCTTGAGGCATACCTGCCCGTCCGCGACCCTGATGGTCCACCACCGCCCCTTCTGGTCCTTGACGCACTTCCGGTGCGCGACCAAGGAGCGGATGGAGATTCCGTGACGACCAATGATGACGTCACTTCTGGTTCAGACTGGCGCAGAGGCCCAGAAGCTTTGATTGCTTCCATAAGGAGAGCTGGGCTGGAAGCCGAGTTCAAAGAGTTCAAAGCTCAAGTAACCAAGCGAGGAGCCCGAAGTGCTGCCGAAAGAGCCAGTAAGAAAATACCTACAGGTCGTGGCATCACCCGACTCAGAGACACTGTAATGGACTTTGCCGATCCCATGGTCACCGCCCCTAGCGCCACTGCCCCGTCCACTGCCCCGTCACGTGTCATTCACCGGGTCCTAGTGGGAGTAAGCTGGATAAGATGTCCATGTTTTCAACTGATTGGCGGGATTGGGTGATAAGGGTTCTGATGGGGAGATACCATTGTCAAGTGTTGTACATGTACCTAAACCCACTGTTTAATCCTGTTCCTAGAGGCAGGGCCCGAGGGTCCCAGTTTACTGCAAAAGCGGGTCCCGTAAGTCCCAAACCACCTAAGATGAATCCCACGATTTATAAGAATGTCCTTAGAGGTAGACGCAGAGGCTCGCATTCTACAGAGGCAGCGACATCCGGTGTATCTTCCAGAGCAGAGTCTGAGGAAGGTATGAGTGTGTCATCCTCATATGCGCACCGAGATAAATGGTGGGCACCGTTATTCACGGGGTATCATGAGGGGATGGACCGCACCAGATTTGTGTTAATAAAGAAAGATATTGTAGATCACTGGTAGGACGTAGGTACCTATTCTCCACAGGAGGTTGCCGACGAGTTAAATAACAGGTAGAGAGACATTTTGCAAAAGGTGATTACCCCCAAAGGCTCATCTATTGTGTACGATGATAGATCGTACCTGAGGAGCCAAAGTTCTGGGTACTGCCAGGAAAGGCTGGGAACCGGAATCTTACTAAATCAAGTAGGGCAGACAGAGCCATAGCGGCGAGATAACGGCAATCTCATGGATATGAGTTTCCATACGTGCCAGAGCCGATAATGCAGGAGATCGAGGACCAGAGAGACACCTGGCTCAGAGATGCAGTCCTTGAACACTTGAGGATAAAGTTTGGTAGCACTACCTACATAAGGGAGGATAAAATATGTTCTGTGATAAAGGCTTGGAGTACAGGCAGGAATATATTTATGCATAACATCCTGTACAGACCGGAGAATGGGCCTGTACAACCCTTCTTTGTTAAAATTGTGGATCACAACGGGCGGGAAGTGAAGAAGCCTGATCCCCGTCATTACTATTGAGTTAGGGCTCTCCATGTTGGGAGTTTCCCATTGTGTTATGTCGCCATCATGGGTGTTACAGTCTAGTGTACACAATATTGATTAACTATGTTTTGTATGTTCACAGATTGTTCACCTGTAGGATGGTCCAGCAAATTAGGTCCAAGTGGGGACCATTGGATTCCACCTGAGGGAGAGTGTATCCATGGTAAGAAATGGGGCTATAGTTCTATCCTCCTCCTGGTATAAACCCTGGTAAGGGCAGGTTGCCAGGAGTTATCATGGGTTTCCCCCACTTCAAGCACTGCCCTGAGTGGTGGAGGTAGGTCACCTGACCCTGTGTCAAAGCAAGAGACACAGGGGCGGTGCCTGCTGAGATCATAAAAGAGCAGTGCATTTTCTATTGTGTGTGTGTTCTGTCAGTCTGACAGTGAGTTAGGAGGAGAGGAGTGATCAGCTCATGAGTAGAGCTGATAAAGCTACAGTTAGTGAGGTGGAACCAAATACCTCTCACCCTGCTTAGGGAGTGAGGGAAGAGCTAGCCCCACTCTGGATGCCTTTGGTCCAGAGTGGCGGCTGGGACATCACAAGGGAGAACAGTTAGTGGACTGTGCATCAACTGTACCTGTCGGCTGCTGCTGCTGCCCAAGTGAATAAAGAGACTGCTGCTTTTAAAGATAATCCTTGTGTGAGACTGGAATCTCTTATCCCTGTGGGGAATCTCTGTGGTAAGGGTTCCACCCCGCATTCCTGGGGCTTACTATAGATGGAGGCGCTGCACCATTGAACCAGAACGAAGGCATCCACCCCAGTAACCTGTTCCTGTTATCCCCCATGTCATCGCGGGAAACTCGGGCCCTCCTGTTGCCAGCAGGTATGCACCACACAGAGACACCTAGCCAGACCCCAGAACACCTTAGGGGACCCAATCTGCGATTAAGGGGGGGAAGATGGGCTAGAGAGATACACACACACACACACGCACACACACACAGAAAGAAACCAATATGAAGCACACAGAGGGACCTACCAAAACTATTCAAATTACCACAAAAGGACAAAAAGGGGAAATGTGGGATATAGGACAAAAATACAAAGGACCTAGTACACAATGAAAATCAATATCACAATATAATGTCTGGCAGATTGCCAAGAACAGAAGAAATACTGCCTTAAAACCTAAATAGAGAGAAGGCAATACAGTATAACGACATGAATGGCTATACAAAGCTGCACACACACACAGAGCAATCACCCAAAAATAGAGAGACTGCACTCAGATGTTGGAAACTGGCAATACATGGAAAGCCAGTTAGAATATCTAAAATAATAGCTGTGGTGATAAAGAGTTGTGATATATATCGCTGTGAATCGGTCAATCCAGATAAGGAATAAAGTCCAAAGTAACGTTAATCCCACAATACATCACCAAAAATCTGTGAGTGCTAATGCACTGTCCTTATAGTGTGGTGAAAAAGGGGTCCCCCTGCAAAAACTATGGAGTGGGAGTTTGATGATGGGAGCAATGACTGGTGCATCTGATCCAGTCTCAACAAGTACTCTGAACTGCTGTCCTACTAATTTCTCCCTCCTGTAGTGCCTCCTAAACCTCCATTATATTATCACCACCTACTTATGGTTCCTCAGCTGAAGCTAGAGCAGAAAGAGCAGTAGTAGAGGTGGTGCTGGACATATTAGAGTCAGGTGGTGTAGTTGATACTAGCAATAGGAACACCAATTGAAAACCTGTTATGGGGTTCCCCAACAGGCTAGCACTGTGCCCTGGAGCTGTTGAAGCTGGAGCTGCCCAGCTGGAGCCGTTGAATTTTCTGCTCAAGCAGATGTGCTTGGGCAGAGGAAGCATCAACACTCACTAACAACACAGAGAGAGAATTATTTGAAGATGATAACATAGATTAAAGTGCTGCTGCCAAAAGTTGCCCTATCAAAATCTCAGTCTGCAACATAGAGGAAACCAGCTAATCCTTATACTGATCTACTTCCTAGAACACGCAGCTACTTTCAGAGAGTGAGATTGAAGAAGCTGGAATAATTACCTTTCAAAGCTCATCTCTGCTATAACCTGCTTCTCTTACAAAGTTTGAACAGTAGCAGCAGCAGCAGCAGCAGGCTCCCGGGGCATGCACACAGGGGTGCAGCCACAGCACTACTGCTACTGTTTCTGTTTCTGATACCAGCAAAGGAAAGTAATACGTTTACGGCTCCTGTGGCAGCGTTTTCTGCTACAGTATGTTGAATTTCTAGAGCTGGAAAAACCCCTCCTCAGTGTCAGAGGGGCAGAACAAAAAACATTTGCAAAAAATCAGATAAAATCAAAGCAAATCTCTGTCTCTCTTGCTTCCTGCCTGCCTACCTGTGCCTGCCTACCTGTGCCTGCCTATACTCAGTCAGCTAACTACCCTGCTCCCTCTATCAGATCTCCTTCTCCCAAACCACAATGACAGGCAGGCAGTTTTTTGAACTTTCAATCAAAGGTATGATTAGAGTTTTAAAGAAAATGTAAAAAGTTGTTGGGCTACTACGGTATTTCGCCACTTAAAAAAAAATATATATTTTTAAATAAATTCGATCCATATAGATAGTTTTTGGAACTCTTTAAAGAGTTTGAACGAAACAGGAGTGAACTGAATCTCGGCAAGTTAGCACGGCTGAAATAGTTACTGTACCATAAGCTATCATTATTTATGAAAACTCCAGAGACTATGGAACTGCACAGCTGTAACTGCATCTCCTCTACTCACTTTGAAAAAAATGTTTTTACCTCGAACACCTACTGTCTCAATATATTTGGTGAGACCCAAGTACAATGCTAGCAAGACATGTAGAAATATCTTTCTTCTTCAGAGACACGTAAAAAGCACAGATGTTCACTTTTAATTAACTGTAACTGTAAATAGAGTATAGCAAGCAAAGGGTTAATACAACTTTCCATTGGAAGGAAATAATGGATTACTTTATCAGACAATGTTAAGATATAGGTCTATATTTTATATATGAAAATATAGGTATATAAAATACTATACAAACTGCTTGTATACATATAATTGCTCTTCAACTCCAAAAACAAATACATTGCAGCCGCATACGCTTATAGTAAGCGCGACGGCGACAAAGCGACATTGCGTTGCGAATTTTGGAAGCTGGCAATATTTAATTTTTCAAGGACTGTCGCCTCATGTGACAGCACCTGAACAAATCAAATGCCAGTACGCCCGCAACGCCGCCGCAAAGCGAAATATAACTTTTGCTAGCGGCGATGGCGATGGGTGACATCACCCGTCCTGTCGCTGGTCGCGGGCACTATACGCACGGCCTCGGACATGGTGCCGCAGACCGTGCGGACGCTGAGCGAACCGACTGCCTTAAGGCAGTGTTCGCGTCCATGCGGCGTGCGGGAGCAAGCGGTCGCGCGTTGCATGAGAAATCAGTAAAATTGATTTCTCAGCGCGACATACAGCTCACGTGAGCGGGTCACGTGATGAGGGTGAACCAGGCACTAGGACCGGCCCCAGGAACGCCCCGTCCTCCATGGCCAGGGAACGCACCCACTTTCCCTTAGCACCCGCACAGGTGAGGTCCCATGTCCGAGGCCTTAATGAGAAGACATATGTTGTAGCAGATGCTGAGGAATGATATTGTTACGCTTGAAAGGACTGCAAAATACGCTATATCAGAAGGCACAGGTTATACCTGCACAGTGCAGTTACTAGCAGTTACCAGCACTTCATACACGAAGAATTGGAATACAAAAAGTAATGCCTACTGTGGGCCTCATGCAGAGAGCATAGAATTTTCAAATTGGCGAATTTCATAAAAAGTAGCTTTTTTGGAGAGTTTTATTCTCCATATGCAGAAAAGTGCGAATTCTGCTATGTTTAACATGGATGCGTGTGGCGAGTTTGAATGGAACAGATGCGCGCTTTAGAAATGTAAAAAAAAAAAAATCGCGGCTTTTCCCCCCCCCTTTGCTATAGGCGGCGAGCGCCATCTTATTGCCAATATTTCCTGGCGCGGCTAAAATGAGAAGAACGCGCCATTTCCCTGGCGCGAACAGCCGCTACATGCCGTTCGTACCTCTCTGCATTCGGAGAGTTTTAAAAATGGCGAGATCGAGGTTCTCGCCAGCCGCGAGGCGAGTTTTAGCAATAAAAAAAACAAAATGGCGTGTTTTTCGTAACTCGCCATTTGATGCCGGTTTCTGCGCGAAATTGTACAAAAAATGGCGAATTTTGAAATAACGATGCTCTCTGCATGAGGCCCTTAGCTTTAGTAAACTGCCATTACATCAGCAAACTTGTATATTTAATTGGTAGTGTTGTCCAAGGAGACCAGTGGTGGACAAACAGTTTGGAAATAGACAAATACATTCTTTGAAGGCAGGCTACACTCTTGAATTGTTCTCTTATTGCTTTTTTCTGTTTTAACCAAACCTATTGATCGTTTTTCATTTTATTTGGATTCAAAAGCTAATTGAACAATAAACTACAACAGGGAGTTTTTGTTGATGTCATTTATGGTACAGGAAGTTCAAAGCCCGAGACGTCAAAATCATTTCACAGAACTTTCAGCTCTTCATAGAGGGCAGAAAGATACAATGTTTCTAAATGATCTAGCAGAATTGATATAGGGTATACATCTTACACTTGTGATGCATGATTGCCAAAGACATTCTGTCTTAAATTATCATTTTATATTAAAACCCACACCATTTTAAACACCCCCCGCCTGCTGCAATCAAATGGTCCCTGTCACAGTCAGAGCCATAAATGACACCATAGGAGGTGATGGCGAGACAGCAGGGAGATGCAGGACACTGAACATGTATGTATGTATATCTTTATTTATATAGCGCTATTAATATACAGCGCTTCACAGTAGTAATACACGTGGCAATCATATAAATAACAAATACAAATAACAGATCATGGGAATAAATGATTCAGACATAAAAATTAACATTTAGGAAAAGGGAGTCCCTGCTCCGAAGAGCTTACAATCTAATTGGTAGGTAGGAAGAACATACAGAGAAAGTAGGAGGGAACATGGCAGAACACAGAGGGAACCAGGAATAATTTACTTGGGAACATTTAGCTGGATTATTGTAATGCTGTTTAGTGATTTCTTGCTATATTAATCACAGTTACTACCTGACATGAAAACATTCACATTACTGTTTTTTCTTAATTGGGATGTTAGCCTGCCTTTTAAAGATGACATTATATCCTACATGGATTATACACAATTTGTAAACATTCAAGATGCATCTATGCTTCCAAGTCTCTCCATGGTCTGCCATCATGCCTGTCCTCTGGGAACTTCAGCCAAGCCAGATTTTAGGAAATACTGTAACATGGAACAAATAAACATGAACATTTCACTTCACTTACATATAGTTATAAACAGAATATTGCTTGGTTGTCCCCAAAATTGCCAGATGGGAGAGCTCTGGGCTACCTCTATGAAAGAGGAATATGGTCACACATTAGTTTAAAAAGTTAGGTTTATATATGACTGTTTCCTTAGTGTTTAAATTAAAAGTTCTTCACTCAACGATTTTCTTTTTTAAATTAAACATTTTGGCTTGTGGCTTGTGTAAAGGTAATCAAATGCTGTATTTAATTCCCTCTGTTCAGGATAGATTAGCTACCATCCGGGTACTGTAGGTTTTTATCACGCTACAGATAACATTGCAGTTCTGAACTGAATAAACATTTTGCAACTCAGAGCTTCCTTGTACAGATGTAGCCAACATTACTGCAGCCAAACACACGATATGAGGTACAAAAAATAGCTAAATGTACCCTGCTTGCATTATGTACCTGTACTTGCAAGACCAGTGTTGGTCGCTCTGCGTCACATGATGTTCTTGTGCTAAACATCATGTTCAATGAAACGCATATGCGTTCCAGCGAGGTGCGTACATACTTTGCGCGCTGTCGGTACTGCATGTTTAAGTTTTTCACACCGTGGAACGCAAATATTCATTCCATGGCTTACTGCACAATTGTGAATGGATGCGTGTCAGCACATAATATTGAAAATTCCTTCTTGACTTGAAATCAGTATACATCATTCACCCTCTATTTTACCCTAAGAATTTTATTTTACAGCGTGGATGAGCTGGGTGAGATATGGTCTGGCTACTTGTCAGGGTCTCCTAGACCTCCTGCCTAGCCATAGTTCTTCTTTGTCCACTGGGTGTGCTGCTGCCTTCTGTTTTCTCTGTCTGTCTGTCCTCTTGTTGCTCCTCTCTCTGCTTATAGCTCTGCTTCCTGTTTGTTTCCTTGCCTTTGTTTCAAGTAAGACTCCTATGCACATGCCTCTGTCTCTGATCCTGATCTGTTCCTGTACCCGTCTGTATTTGATTCTGTTCTTAGTAAAGGCCCTTGCTGGTAATCTGGCTTGTCCCTGGTAGTTCCTTGCTCCCTGGTCTCAGTCCCTGCTCCCCGTCTCAGTCCCTGCTCCCGGACCTGTCCTGCCCCGCCTGTCCTGTTCCAGTTTCCTCGTTGCCGACCTCTGCTTGTTACCTGACTTCGCTACCTGCCGCCTGCCTCGGACCCCTGCTTGTTACCTGACCTTGCTATCTGCCGCCTGGCTCTGATCTCTGCTTGTGACCCCTACTATGCTCCTGCTGTTCCGGCCACCGAGATCCTACCCGCCACAGGAGTCTCCCGTGACACTACTGATTTATAGTATACACATACACGTGTATGTATATGTATATATATATTTTTTTTTCTTCCCTGGCAATTCAAGTTCTTGACCTCGCAGCTTACAATCCTTCCAGTGGTCAGAGCTAGGCTCGCAGGACCACTTCCCTGGACTAGGCCCCCCCAGCTTGAGGCCCCATGGCTAGTCTTAACCCACTTACCCCCTGAGGGGCAAGGTAGAAACATGCCTATTCCCTAAAGATACACACTTGGGATATTAAAAAAAAAAAAACATCTGAAAAATACATTTGCTGGTCTGGATTGCCCACGATGTTCCTGGGTTTGAAAATGGCATTTAATCTGGAAGAGAAATCGCGGGTTCAAAACGTCTCTCTGCTTCTAATAAACTCTGTTCTTACTCCGTTTCCAAAGACGGTTATTGTCCTTTCACCAATTTTAGGTAGAATATATTCTTAGAGAAAACCCCCATGGTGCATTGGGAAGTAGGTATACATACAGTATATACAAGGTCCGGATATTACAAAGTAACACCCGGGAAAGGATCCCTTATAAAGCACTCTTGGGGGGCACAGATGGGTAGGACAATGTATAATCCGAACAGATATCCCATTCATATGCAGAGAATGAAAAATACAATTTTAATCAAATAACTGTAAATACAGGGCATAAAATATACAGTAGGTATGGCTATATACACATTGTCTGGCTCCTCCTAAGCCAAACAACTAAATATTATACTTCCGAAGGGGTGAATGTCTTTACAGATGA
The DNA here is from genome assembly GCF_040206685.1 of Ascaphus truei. NCBI lineage: Eukaryota > Metazoa > Chordata > Amphibia > Anura > Ascaphidae > Ascaphus > Ascaphus truei. Next base: position 185,690,530 of record NC_134484.1, read on the forward strand.
TCGTAATGGACATAGGATATACCTATTATTGATACAAATATATTCCCCTATCAACACGGGTATAACATAAGATACATATCACATGCTAGTAATAAAATACTATTCACTAAGGTGAATTATCCCTGCAAAGGTGTATCTAATAGTCAAATGCCCTTGTGAGGATTCAATAGGTGACTACAGACAAAAACAGAGTGTATAGCAAAAATGTATCTCAATTCAACCCCTTCACAAGGTAAACAGTTGCTAAGTTAGAAAAGTATCGAATAGTATAACCATCATACAGATCCAAGTGCAGCAATAGAAACCTCAGTGTGTGGTCCGAAACTCAGCTGCAGTGAAATTAGTAAAACACGGCAGTGTAATACACAGTATTGTAATACTTGAAGGGGTAATCCGCATCTAACGGACAAGAAAGGCAGGTATAGTACTTTATATTCAAAAGCTGCACACTGGTAAATTACAGCATAAACCGCAATAGCTAAAAGAATAAGCATGTAAAGAAATCAGCCGATATACAACCCGTTTCTTCCATGTTAATAAATGTGTACAGCCGTCCCCACCACCGACATCACCAGCATGACATCATCTAAAACCGCCGGCGATCGAGCATTTCACGTAGATGCTACGCTTCTTCAGGGTAGGAGGAGTGATGGTGCTTAGCTCCTCCAACCCATTTGTACCCTGAATAGGGGGTGTGAGACAGTGTCTCAGGTGTTCCAAGTCATCTCTATGGTGTCTAGCTTAATTAAGTATGCTATTTTAATTGGAACCAATCACACCAATGATTAATTCTATTGTTCATTCTATACTATGAATGGTTAATTTTGCTAGTAGGTGTATATGACATTCCGACTATTTGATTCTATAGGGGGAATATATTATCCAGCTTGGTTTGTATATCTCCAGCAATCAGAGGAATAATGCACATGGATGAAAACAAAATGAAGTTTTATTATGTAATCCACATCAAGGTTAAAACATTCAAATCAGTGGCTATACCAGACTACATTGGTAAGTATTATGGGTTATATTGTAAGATATTCAGATGGTGGAACATCAACTATCCGGAACGTAATAAAGTTTGTGGGATGCCGATGTCGCTGCAGATGGATTATAATGTATCACGTGCATGATGTACATATAATAAAACCATAGTCCAAAAAGTCTCTCACTCATTTGGGTGGTTTATGTTCATACAATATGGCTAATAAATAAATAATAAAGCGTGTAGGTGAACATACAATGTGAAGTGCTAAAGGAATATACAGTGTACTAAACAAGTGAGTGTATGTATAAAAATATATGTTTGTAAGTATATACAAATGAAGTGTAGGAGTGACAACCATTATGGAGACCTGCCTCAATGTCAAAACGAGTCATAAAAAAGTGTAAGACTCATTAATAAATACCTGGATCCCCCAAATATATATATGTGTTAGTTATTAACATAATATCTATAATGATAATAATGTGAAGAGTGTAATGTAAATCTGTATAATACTGAGATAGTGATCAACTCACGTGAATAGTGATACTTATAGTAACATACATAAAGGTAATATATACAAAATATAATGTGAAACGAAAAAAATGGTGTATATATAAAGCCTTCATTAAGGCCATCTGGGTGCAGTGTCTGTAACGTATATATCCATCTGCATTCTTTCTGCATTAATTTGCGATCCCAATCCCCCTTTCTGGGTCCCCACTGCACATGATCAATACCACAAAACTCTAGTGACATGCATCTCCATGGTGCATTCCTGTGACATGTCTTGCCACTGGTGTGTCCTTACAGTTCCGGATAGACCCAATGGGTTCAAGGACCCCAGCATTGCCTGCTCTTACCAGCACTTATATCACTGGGGCCAGGAATGTATAGCCAGGGGCATATGGCTACATAAACTTACCAGTTCTTTTTTTTTGTTGGTAAAAGTGTTTGTTTGAAAAAAATGATCTGCTTTTTTCTTCTTAGTACTTGCATGTTTCATAAATATTTCTAAAATGAGGCCCAAAGAGATTTTCTTAATGTTAAACAGGTCTAGGACATCTTTAATGTAATCCCAAACTGATTAAGTGGAGGAGCGGCATAACTACATGTAGAAAGTCACCTCTTAATGGTTGTTAGGGGTTAAAAGAGGGTTGGACATTAGGAAGGATGTAACATGTTAGGCATGGCCTAGGGATGGCAAGTATATATTGTTACACTTACTTGATCTGCCCTCTCTTTTCAGCAAACTGTGGAGAAGCCCCACTCCCCTCCCTGGGTTTTGTATAACGTTTTTTTTGGGGGGGTGGGGGGATGTGACGATAATAGGATTAATCAGCACATTAATAAAGGCAGCATGCTCGGCTGGTTAATCCTAAATCGTATTGGGGATGAAGGGGTTAATTTTATATACTGTACCCATGTACCATTTTCCCTTCTATGCACTGTTGTCCCCTTTTTCCAGGCTAGTCTCTACCTGCAGTGCTGAATAACAGGAGCCGTTCCATTAAGACTGCTAAATCAGTAACGGAGTGAGCCAGCACCCTGATTTGTGGTGTGCAGCCTCAGTGTAACCCCCCTCACCCCCCAAGCGCACACATATTAAAAATATAACTTTATCATAAGTGAAACATATAGTTTTGATAAGGTGCCTTTCTGTTGCAGTTTTAAATGTATAGACAGGATGCTATTTTTCATGCCTGCCTTTGTAATGCATTAAGGAACAAATGTTATGCATACATGAGCTGGGGTGTATTTCCCTCTCCAGCTTCAAAAGCCCCCTGTTGAGGCAATGCCTATGGGTCTAGGGACGTGAGGGGGATGAAAGACTCCAGAGTCTTAAAGTGTGACTTAACCGGGATGTTTCTGAGTGGCAGATTCTCTTACTCATTGTGGATTTTTCACACCTTGGGACCAAACACCAGATGTTGCGTCCCCAGAAACGAGAGGCCCCTTTTTACTCAGCAGTGCTACCAAGCTGCTCACTGAGCATGCTCAGAGCTACCCGGGCTGGCCTTAGGATTTTACCACATTACAGGGCAGGCTCTGATAGGAGGAAGATAATTCCTTGCCAATAGGATGAGGCTAATGAAAAACTCCAAGGACCCCTGTCCTTAAAAAGGCTTGTAACTCTCATTCCTTTGTGGTTGTTACCTGATTTCTTCAAGCGGATAAGATCTAAGTACAGCGGCTGCGATTCCAGAATGCAAGGGGTTAAAAACATAGCAAAAAGGAAACTAGCCCTGCTTCAGGATTTCGTTAGCCCTGGGGGATTCCAGAACGAACCCCAAAGAACCAGAACAAACTTTTTACATTTCAAGGAAATAACGGGCTGGCAACTTGTGCCCCTGGCAAAAGGACTGCAATTTAAAAGACTTTATTTCTGTGTTTTTCGTTCACTGGACAATTTATCCTGTTCCCTATCCCAGTAAGTGTAATTATTATGTGTATTCTAAGGTTGTCGTGTTTTTGTCTATTAAGGAAATAAATGTCAGTTTATTTTGCTTAACTTGTGTGTTCAATCGAGATCCCCAGAATATAAATGTGTTGATAAGTTCTATAAATCGTGGCAGGGTGTCTTTAGAGTTGTGGTATGTTTATGGTTGGAAAGTAATTTTGAGTTGTGGAGTTAATACTGTATGATGTGCCGAATTGTCACTAAAGTCGCAGCAGGGTTGGGATGGTGGTAGATTTGTTGTGTGGACCATGTAGTTTGGTTCTCTTAGTGGAGGTTGATGGACATCTTGAGGTGTGGTCACAGGGGAGGTGGTGCCATACGAGGCTAATGTGGCGGGTACTGGAGTGACCTCCCAAAAGTGATGTTTATTTACAGTGTCACCAGTCTTTGGGGGCGGTGGCAATCTGGGGTTAGAGTCATGGGTATCCTGTGGGCTCTGTATTAGCATTCGGAGCACACTGGTGGGGCCCTAGGGAAGTATTAAGTTATTTATTTTTGTTATGTTGTATTAATAAATGCAGTGGCAAATTATGTCCACATACAGATGCCGCTACCAGTATTAGAACACTTACCTGAGAAATTCCTGGGAGATTCTGGGACAGTCTCACAGTAAATGCCTCAACATTTCTGTAAAATGCTTATTGGCCCATCAGATTAACACAGCAGGGGGTCCCTGCAGTCCCATTCAGTTTGCAGGGACTCCCTGCTGTGTTAATCCGATGGGCCATTAAGAATCTCACAGAAATGTTGAGGCATTTACTGTGAGACTGCCCCAGAATCTACCCAGGCAGAGTTCTAATACTCGTTGCTGCATCTGTATTCTTGCGTCAGCGTGTTTATTCGAAGTTGAGGAAGAGGGGACTAGCTCCAAGGCAGGGTAAGTCAGGTCATTTTAAAATGTGGGTAGAGTAGATTTCTTCATTTAGTTTATTGAATCCTTTGGACTTTTCAGAATACCTGAAACAAACTGCAGCAGATGGTGATATGCTGGCTATATTTGCAATATTTATATATTAAATATAAAGTCAAGTTACAAATAATTGGCGACGCAAATTCAGAGACAATAAGTTCAGGTAACTTTTTTTTATATATCTTATTGTGGTAATAACTGTCATCAAAACTGTCCATTTCATGTGGGAGTCTTCTCCTACACTTATGACTCATGTTCTGAATCATATTTCACGTCTCCTGTCAGTATCACATGATTGATTATTGTACAGATTAGAGTAGGCAGAGTTTACACTTGTCAAGTTGGTTGTTCTTTTTTTCTGCTGTGACTATAATGATACAACACTATTAAGTAAAGACAAGAGTAATTCATTCTATGGACTATACCATTATTCTGCAACAGCAGAGGGCCAGGCCTGGGAAGGAACCTTATAAAATGTCAAAATCCAAATCCCTGCCAAATATTTTGGGTAGCATTAGTGCTAGCATTACTATGGAATGTGCAAAGCTGAGTGACAGTTCACTGCTAATGTGTAAAGAAAGGCATTCATTCTCACTGAGGAATGACGCACAGCACTGATGCATAAGTTATTTTTAACCATTACTGTAAGAAAGAAAAATCAGGCTGTCTGTCACAGATGAATCATAAAGCTGATTATATTACCAGGCATTGCACATGGCATGTCGCTATTGTATCACGCTATCTCCTTAAAGGTGCAGAGGCATTGACTCATTCAGCTACAGTACTTAAAACATTTACAGATGTAGCCAAAGTTATTGCCCTCACTGGCACACTCCCTGGGGTAAAATATGGTGTTAGCCTTGACCCTCTCTCAAGAGCAGCTGATTAAAATCAATGCAAAATCAATCCTGCTGATGGAGTTGTGTTTGTCCCACTGCAACGAGCCAGTTGGAGTAATAATTTTGGCTATATTTACAGTAGCACCATTGACTTAAAATTATTAACACTGTTTACAATAATTTAAACAGCTAAATTAGGAATGCAAATGTCAGATGAAAGTAAACCTGTACTTACTAATCCATAACTGGATTTTACACCAGCACCTGAATTTACCTTAACCACCAATCTGAGAGATTTGCATAACAACGCTAAGGATTTACCTGAAAGGATCGGCAAACAACTCTTTAGTCATAACCTGTACACACAGAAGTCACCCACACCAGGATTAGGAGAAGCCAAATAAGGAGACCAGTAGAATGGGATAAAACTCTTCAGAGCAATGCTATTATCTGCCTGCAGTCCCTGCAGAGCTGTTAGCCTGGCAGACTGTCACTGACTTCGTTCAGTCAGCACTCAAGGCACTGTCTTCTACACCAGCTACGATATTCTGATGAGCATCAGAAAGCCATACAGTAGGTTGGAGTTATTGCGTTAATCCACTTTAAATAAACCAGTTTACATGCAGTATTGGAAAATACATTTCCAGGAGTCTTTCCTTTTGATTTTAAATGCCACTTTATTTCAAGTTCGTGTTTTATTCATTTATTATTTCTGTTTCTATTTCCTTTTCATACAGACTATAATGAGACGTCTCATTATTACAATGACACTGATTAATTACACTTTGGCATACAGTATAAGGATTCTATGTTTCACGTGTTTGTTTGTAAATATGTAAATATTTTATATACAGCTCAACCCCGTTATAGCGCGATCCGTTACAACGCGGGTCCACTTATAGCGCGATGCAAGCGTGGCTCCCAATTTTCGTATTTATGAATACTTTACAACACGATTATTGGCATCTTAAATACTTTATTGTACAATGCATACAATTGTACATTATTTCTAACGCGATCCGCTTATAACGTGACGTAATTCTTTGGACCCCAACCACAGCATTATAAGGGGGGTGAGCTGTATATATATATATATTTTATATATATATATATTTTATATATATACAGGTAAACCCCGTTATAACGCGACCCGTTATAACGCGATTCGGTTATTACACGGTTTTCCCGTGGCTCCCGTTTAAAAAAAAAAATTATGAATTTTTTTTTGCACACTGCACACACTGCACTCACTGCACACACACTGCTCACACTTCACACTGCTCACACTGCACACTACACACAGCACACACTCTCACTGCACACACTGCACACTGCACACACACTGCTCACACACTGCTCATTGCTCACACTGCACACTGCACACAGCACACACTCTCACTGCACACACACTGCTCATTGCTCACACTGCTCACACTGCACACAGCACACACTCTCACTGCACACACTGCACACTGCACACACACTGCTCATTGCTCACACTGCACACACTGCACACACTGCTCACTGCACACACTGCTCACTGCACACACTGCTCACTGCACACACTGTTCACTGCACACACTGTTCATTGCACACACTGCTCACTGCACACACTGTTCACTGCACACACTGCTCACTGCACACACTGCTCACTGCACACACTGTTCACTGCACACACTGTTCACTGCACACACTGCTCACTGCACACACTGCTCACTGCACACACTGTTCACTGCACACACTGCTCACTGCACACACTGCTCACTGCACACACTGTTCACTGCACACACTCTACACTGCACACTCTGCACACACTCCACACTGCACACACTGCACCTCAGATCACTCCCACCCCCCCCTGCACCTCACATCACTCCCACCCCCCTCACAAAGAAAACAGAGTCGGGCCCCACAGCCCATTTCAGCAGCCCCCCCAGCCCATTCCATTTCAGCAGTCCCCCCCATATGTCAGCAGCCCCCCACCCCTCCTCCCATGTCAGCAGCCCCCCACACCCCTCACATGTCAGCAGCCCCCCACACCCCTCACATGTCAGCAGCCCCCCACCCCCCTCACATGTCAGCAGCCCCCCACCCCCCCTCACATGTCAGCAGCCTACCCCCCCTCACATGTCAGCAGCCCACCTTAACCTCACATGTCAGCAGCCCACCCCCCCTCACATGTCAGCAGCCCACCCCCCCCTCACATGTCAGCAGCACACACACACACACACACACACACACACACACACACACACACACACACACACACACACACACACACACACACACACACACACACACACACACACACACACACACACACTTTAAATGTTGGTGTGCTGATGACATCACTCACTCCGTTTCCCGCTATCTCCGGAGCAGATCTTTTCAGCTGATGCCTCTCCTCGGGGTTCCCCTGAGCTGGTGTCAGCTCCGGAGGATCTGTCGGCAGGCAATGTAGGCGCCACCTCACCCTCCCTCACGGAGCAGGGTCGGCCATCTTGCTCCCGACTTGCCCCGGATTGAAGCCTCTTCCTGCGGCTGTTGGTCGCGTTCGTAGGGAGGGGGGAGGGGGAAGCTCCCTCCACATACACACACACAGTGGAGTAAGGGGGGAAGCGCCAAGACTCGGCTCTCCAGCCTCCCCGCCCGTTCGTGCCCATCAGCTTCCCCCTCGCAGTCCGCCCGCATCGAGCGGGCAAGCACGGGAACCACCACCACCCCACCCACGTGCACAGCCGCGCAACACAACCCTCCTTCCCCCCCCGCGCACGCCCATCTCCCACATCTCAGGTGGCGGACACCCCTTCAGAGGACACCCCGGGCATTGGACACTCCCGATCAGGCGCGCGGCGGCCATTTTTTTAAAAATTAGCACGCCCCCGTTACTAACGAGGTGGTCTCGGGGTGGACCCCGAGCACTGCGCTATAACGGGGTTTACCTGTATATATATATAATATATATATAGAAATATATATATTACAACAAGACAAACTGCCTGCAACAGACTAAGCAAATAATGAGTATTTAAATTAGTAATATAATAACCACTAACAGTGCTAGGTACTAAAAGTAATATAACAATGAAAAGAAAAAGAAAAGCGTCCCAACTCAGCACTCAAGTATACTCAGAACAAATATCAAAGAAAATTATGATTTATTTAACAGCACAAATAATCAAACATAAAATACAAAAAATATTAAAACAAACCCTGACATCCTCCTGTGATAGAATATGTATCAGACAGGGGAAATCCCCTATGAAGATACTGATGGACCCCTAATACCCAAGGCAAGGGGGAAAAGCCTATAAGCACAAAATATATGTAGAACAAGGGGTTAACAATAACCCCTTGAACCTACAAGACCGGCCTCACCCCTAGTAAATATAGAGCCACACTGTATACTAGAGGCATGGTCCCTTCTATGTCTTTATGAATCAAGATAGCAAAATAAACTCGCATTATTTGGATCCTTTTTTAGCAGAGATCAAAAGATCTCCATGTTAACTATTACCATCATGAATCTAGACATGTCTTCTAATAACTGTTTCTGTCCTGATGGACATATTCCATCAGGGTCTTTTAGTTGAAGTTCAAATTCATGTATAATATTGTTTGTTACATATATATATATTTATTATCATTTTATATATTTCATTTATTATGATAATCATGTCAAAAAGATTATTTGTGTATGTTTTTACTGTTTTTTCTTTTCTCATTTTTATTTAGTAATCAACTTTTGATTAATATACAATTGCTTTTCTAAGTAAATTTTATTAAGATACAAGTTATCTAACACAGTGTTTACATGGTTAATTTTATTATTTGACAACAATCATCTTATATCCCACTTATGTTTATTTCATTATATCTATACTATCCCCAAAAAAGCCTATATCATAATGATGCAATAATATTACTATATATGCATCTAAATTAAGAGTAAACATTTACTAACATTGTAATAATGATTTTCTATGTCTCTGTCATTTATTAATTCCAGATTATTAATTCAAAATTGTTGCTTCACAATCGTGTGACTGCAATTATCTATTATTCATTTACCAATCAATATAAGATAATTATCCGATATAAGCATAGCAACTTCTAAAAACCAGTTGATAATGTTGTTTTTAATATATGTTTGCAGTTTCATGCTTATAAATGTGAAATCTATGTATGTCTGTATTTTGATTATATTTCATCTCATTTACATCAATGTTTTATATAGTTATTAGTTAATATGTACAAAGTAGTTCAATTACAACTCAATATGGTTAGCACAGATGACCCAATGTAGGGCAATATTGGGCGTATTTTACTTGAATTTTGCAATTGGATGGGAACCCCTTTAAATAGTAGCCCAATTAGAATGCACGTTATCCCCTGATGAAATCCGTCAATCGGAAGAAACGTGTAGGGCACGTGGTTTCAAGAAGTTACGTTTGGTGGAATAGCTCGTGCGTCTGCTGCCAGGAGAGGGAGGACGTTCCCTGAGCCACACACAGAATCTAATGCTGGAACAACAGACTGTATACCTGAATTTCTGGAGGGACATCTGACTGTGTTGCACCGGTAGCAGTGAGGTCTGATGTACTGAAGTAAACATTCGGCGAGCAGCTACTTGTTGGCGCATGGGTTTACCCATACAATGCTTATTTTGCATTGACAAATTGTGAGTGGGCATTTGTCTTGTGATTTTTTATTACAATTTTGTTACCAGATTTTACACATGGATCGGGCGCTTTTTCTCTTGTTTCTCCAATATATATATATATATATATATATATATATATATATATATATATATATATATATATATATATATATATATATATATATACTTAGTTAAGTTATGGTGGGTAAGAAAGTGACAAAAACCCTCCACTGCAAAGCATATAGCAAATGGAAATATTACTTTATGCTCATTTGCATGTCTTAGACAGGTCTGCAACCCCGCCTTTCACCATTATCACCCAGCACACAGCACTTCCACTGCAGCAAGGGATTCTGGGAAATGACATGCAAATGAGCACACAGTGCCACCTTTTGCTTCAAAACCATTTTTAACATGGTTCCCTATAGGCTTAAGCTTGCTGCATGGTCACAGCTTTGAGCACAGCCAGGATTAAGATGCATAGCTAGTAAACCCACCCACAGTGGGCGCTTGATTAATCTTCCCCTAAGCATCCTATATTTAAAAAAAGCCACTAATATTGATATTATGAAGTGGATTTTCCCTTTCAGTATGCCCAAATTAAGCATACTGTAAACTAATTGTCTCTCAATTAGTTGGCTACTTTAGGAAAGTAATGTCTAAAATAATTTCTATTGAACAATGAAATAATCAATGCAAACCACATCTATAAACAAATCAGTATAGATCTGGTTATCTTGTGAAATTTAGAAAGAAAAAAATGGGGAGCGCAAATATAAAAAATGCAAAAGTGTATGGACTTAAAAGTGATATAAAAAGTGAAGAGTCAATCCACACACAATGTACGAGAATAGGCGCTCACATAACCACCATATATAATCATCCCATGGATTCTAGAGCATGTGGTGCCTTTAAATGTATGCAACGTATCTCTTGTATTTAGAGTACACATACAGAGAAAGGTAAGGAAGATATGGATCCTGGATAAAAGATATGGCAGATGATGGTGCAGATGGTTTTCAACAATTTTATATGTGAAATGAAAGCACATTAAAGTGCGCACACACAATGTGGCACTTTAAAAAATGAATTGGTATGAGATTTATACTCTATACCAGCGGTGCGCAAACTGGGGGGCGGGAGATTTGTCTGGGGAGGCGTGGGTGGTTGCAGAGGTCCCGCGCTCCTCCCCAAGGCATTTAAATTAAATGCCGGGGATCACGTGAGGCCTCTGCAACAGTAACACTTACCGGGATTCAGACGCGTCTCCATGACAACGCAGCGTTAAATGATGCCGCGGGGTAATGCGACGTGACGTCACCAGCGTCACATGATGCCGCGGGTCACGATCCCGGAGCGTCATTTGATCCAGCTGGCAGGTAGTAGAGGGGGCGCGTGACCGGGGTAGGCCAGGCAGGGGGGCGCAGCTTCAAAAGTTTGCGCTCCCCTGCTCTATACAGAGTGTTGATGGTCTCACTTACGCTTGACTGTCCCACTATTGTGTCCCCCGTGACTGGTGTCGATCTGTTTAGCCACTTCCGGTCTCTAAGGCTCCGGAGTCAGGGAAATTGCGTAGCAGCGTCTGTGCATAGCAGCAGTGGACGTCGTTTAAACTACGTGTTTCGGTTGTGGGCTTCGTCAGGAGTCGCCACATTTCCTATGCATTTCCCTGCCTCCGGAGTCTCTTAGCCAAAATGGTATGTGAGACTAGATGTGCATTCACAGTATTAAAGGTGGAATTCTTAATGTTTCCACATGTTTAGGTTCAGACAGAACCATCCCTTATTATATTGTTTGACTGGTGATCATTCCCAAAAATGTAACTGACACTCATTAATAATGCCAGAGTGATATAGCTCAGGTTCAGTAGTGATAGGAAAAGACTTGCAATATTGACACATCAGAGACTGTCAGTCGACTGAATTCACCCTCACAAAATGAATCTTTATAGCCTTGAGCATATTTACAGAATGGGGAATCATCATAAAAATGAGCATTAGAAATTATGAAGAATTAGAGAAGAGTGAGGTTGAATGCACCCCAACTCTTATTATATTAGAACCAAAACTTTTATCTTAATCCTGCTTTGGCTCAAAGAGCAGCAGCTGGACATTACCACCAATTATATGCAAGATGGGTGAAACCTTTTTGTAAGCTCATAAATCGGGCAAAGTTTGGACTTTTGGTGAAGACGGAGCGAAGATATGAAAGTTCGTTGAAAACTGCCAACTGCAAATATCTCGCCTAAAGATGACTTTTTCTGCAAAAGTGGATCTCGGCAAAATTGGAGAGTTTTGCCAATATTTGCATAAGCAATCCTTTTTTTTGAGTAAGCAAGTTGATAAATACAGTAGCATTTGTATTCAAAATAATAGTGTTACAGTTACGGGCTAATTCAGGATGATCCAAAGCAGCTGATCGGACCGCGATTAGCCAAAACCCCATATTTATAGTAATAGGGGTTTTAGTCAATCGTAGAGTAAGAAGCCAGATTAGTTTGAATTACCCCTAAATCTAAAATTAAGGTATGTTAAAAACCTGTCGTGGTTGTTTTCCTTTAAGATTTTGAACACTATCACATTGATAAGAAACAGTGTACACTAAACTCTTGTGTGGCACCGTATCAAAAGCCTTTGCAAAATCTAAGTAGACCACATCAACTGCATTAACCTGGTCTAAATTCCTATTTACCTCCTCAAAGAAACTAATAAGGTTAGTTTGGTATGATCTATCCTTCATAAATCCATGCTGACTATTACTAATAATTTTGCTATCCAAAAGGTATATTATCCCGTAATAAAACTTCAAGTAGCTTCCCCACTATTCATGTCAGGCTTAACTGGTCTGTAATTGTCTAGCTCTCTTTTTATGCTGCAGGTACCATGTCTGCTTTTTGCTAATTTTGTGGTACTGAGCCTGGGGAAGCACTGCAAAACCCTTCCTACCATAACCCAAGGGAAAACCCTCTGTCATTTGTACAGTCTTTGGGTTTAAAAGTTCCCTGAAAGTAGATCTTGAATCAAGATTCTCCAAATGGCAAACCATTTTGTCTTTATTTAGCATTTATAACCATTTTATAAACAGGTATAAACCTATTTATAAACAGGTGATTCATATTGTAATGGATACATTGACGCAGGCTTGCTTATAGCAATGATTATCAAACCTCTCACGGACCACAGGCCACACCAGTGCCTTGGTAGGAATAATGCATTTGCACACAGGTATACAGTATGTGACTAATATGAACAGGCTATTGTTTAGTTTTCCCAAAAACCTGGTTCTATTCGGTCCTAAGCAGAGTTCTGTGAACCACTAGTCTTCAGGATAAATACTTTCCATATAATAAAATAATATATATTGATACATATAGTACAGTGGATGACTAGATGCAGGACTATTACTGTATTAAAGTGTTGCATTCCTTTAATAAAGTTGGTGCAGTGTTTTGCACCAGGTTTGCACCACTTCTGCAGCTGGTCTGCACGCAGTATTAAATTGAACAAAAATGTGATTTGTGTAGGTAGAGACCAGATAATTGGGTCATGGGCTAAGTTATTTATGGACCTTTTAAATGAAGAATGACACCGTTAAAATCTCCCTTTGTCTGCTAAAAATGTTGCTGTACCTCTGATCTGCTGCTGATAAACGGGTTATCTATCTTCCATGGGCTTTGAAAGATGATTAAAAACGAGGAAGGTAACAGTATACCATTTTCAGACTTGCGGGTGGGAATGTTAACATTTTATTTATTGAGAACCTGTGGCTATAAGAGACTGATTACGTCACTCCTCCTTTCTATTAACTATAAAAGATTTGACACTTTGGATATCATATATCTAAAATGATACAGCGCTAGCTGTAACACGTGTTTATTCACTTGTTTCTTCAGACAAAAAATATGTGAGCCTGCACTTGATTCAAATAATTTGACGCGTCGCCTGGAATCCTAAAGTTACAAAGAAACCTGATTTTTGAGCCTTGGAGTTTTCCATAAATTTCTAAAAAAAAAAAAAAGAATGAGTAATTAAGACAAGACTGAATCTCTGTCATATACCTTTTAGTTTTTCATGTAATACCAGTGCAAACTTATTTTTTAGAAGAAACAATTGGGATCAGCTTAGTGGGCAGATGTTTTGTGCTATTCAATCGCCTGCAAAATACAACAGCCTGACAAATAATGTGAGAATGTTTAGAGAGTTGATGAGGCTCCTGATTTATCGTTTCTAAACAAAACACTGTGCCAGTGTTCTGTATGATTATAATGGTACTGCTAATGTGGGCACAACCATCTCACAGAGACTGGAGCCCACCATACAGTATTTGTACTAGTCAGCATGTAAAAAGTGCAAAAAGTATTTGAACCCTAGTCGAGCCTTTGTTGGCATATTTTAACTATCGCTGTAATGTTGATAAAGTAAACAAATATGCGAACAGTTATAATAATAAACATGTCCCTAATGAGTTCATAAAAATGTACAATTCTTATTCTTATGTCTTATGTTCCCAAAGACATTACAATTACAAGCACTGCATTGTTTGGCAATATAACTCTTTTTTAATAAAGCACAAGAATACACCATGTACAATTATAACATGTTGCCTGGAATTTTAGCTGGGTTCTCAAAGTATCCTGTAACCCATACCAGAAAAATAGAGTCAGCAACACAATATTCTCCAAAGGCTTTGAAGTAGCTATTATAGGGAAAGTAGGATTCATAGAACAGATCAAACTCTCACCTGTCAATGAAAATAAATCCATCACAACTACACCCACATTACAGTATGTTCTTCACTCAATGTCTGTTTACCATCATCGTAATCATAATCTTAATCAATAATGTATTGTAGGTCATCCTTACATTTTTGTGACCTGCTACTAGGAGATAAGATACAGAAATGTGGAATGTTTGAAGAGTTATATCATCCGTTCAATGTTTTATATTCCTAGTGAGGTATTTGTTTTTAGCAATTATTATTGCCTATAAAAGCTTGTAGAAAGAAAAGTTGGCGCAAACTTTAAATTCCAGTAAAAGCTTGAACATTTTCAGAAAACCTTTGGCCATTTTTCACATATTTTATCGTTAGAAAAAGAAACATGGTGCATACTTAATACCCAGCCTAATTACTTTTAAATAAAGTATGCCAGCAACGAAAGTAAAAATAACAATTATTAAAGACAGTGTATCGAAGCTTACTAGTAAAGATAAGGAAGGCTGAACATAGCAGATGTTTCGCCACATACATTAGGATAGGAATATAGTTAAATGGATCCAAACCAACAAAAATCCCTGGGTTAGTAATAATCAATAAAGGTATAGTGAGGTATCATGGGAAAGTGATGGTGCTAGCAGGGGTTTATATTCAGGAGAAGACACACCAAAGAAAGTGGAAAGACCCTGTCATTAGCACTCAAAGGTCCTGGCAATGGGTTAGCTGGGGGAAGATGCAGCTCGTAAGTGCATTTCCCATTGGCTAATTCATATTTCCTGCTCATCTGGCTTTTTCGAGTCGGCTTGGCCCGCCTCCTCCTCTGATGTCAGAGACAAGCCCCTATTTCCATTGGCTAGTGGGAGGGAATTCTCACACTCTGGTCACTCCTCCTACTTCCATGCTGAAGGTAGAACAGCGGAGGGTATGCAAGGGGATGGCTGAGGCAGAGAACCAGACTATTTTGTGGCTTCAGTCGGTAAAGTGCGGGTGGACTTTTCAAAGTTTCTCTGTTATGAAAAGCAGAGCAACCGGCTTCATATCTGAAGACAGGAAAGCCTGCCCAGCAGAGACTTAGTCAGGCGCTAAGTCCAAGTTCTCAGAAAAGAACATAACGGTCACAGCTAAGGGTTTTAGCCAAAAAGAGGACCAGGAAGCCTGGGTGGATTTCCCGGTCAGGGTAAGCCTTCCGAAGCAGACGCCCTCCACCTATTTGAGGCTAGTTTTCACTCTCATAAAGTGGGTATTTTAACTGTATTTTGTATTTGTGTGTGTGCGGGTTTACCAGAATAAACCTCATTTTATTCCACTATCTTGTTTTGCCTTCTGAATGATCCCGGTTAAAAGGTGTTAAGAGTCTGGTCTCCTGTAACAATTAGCACTCACAGGTCCTGTATAATTTAGTTACCACGCGTGGGAATCCCCTCTTGCCCAGGTGAAATTAAAAACATAACTTTTTTTACTAAAATAATATTTATATGTTCCCCATATAAAAAGTTAAAATAAAAGTAAAGAAAATCAAATTAGCGACTCCTTAATGGTGAGGATCACAAAATTACAAATTTAAGTGAACTCAAAAAGATGTTTCCCCCCTGTAACCACACTCCACATATCTCATAAAACTTTCTCCGAGGATAACGGGAGGGTCGCCGGAGAACAATGGGGAGCTAATAATAATCCCATAGTCCCATCTCTACCCAACCCCGTCGGAACCTCAGCAGGATAAATCACAGAGGAGTTGGAGAGGGACACAAAGAAGATAATTTCCTAATCTCATGCCATACCACACCACAGTGGTTGTTTCCCCTGTGTATTCTGTCAAATCAGAAAAAAAGAATGGAGTGATAGTGAGCAGAAACCTCAATCCCTGTCCTGTATGCATATCTTTATTTACATAGTGCTATCTATGTTCATAGCGCTTCACAGCAGTAATACATGGGACATAATAATATAACACATAATGGGAATAAGAGCTTCATATAATCAGGGTAGAGGAGAGGGAAAGGGGGGAATGAACTCTGGCAACTGTCAAATAAAGAACTGGGTGCTGGGGCTAATGGTGAATGTAAACAGAACCCTATTCGTGTGACCCCGGAAGTAACATAGAACTGAGTAGCCGGTTCTCCAGGATTTAGTAGCATGCATGCTTACCCTGAGCATTGCAAGGGAGTTACATCTTTAACAGGGAATTTAGCTGCTAGCTATTAGTCCTATGTACGGAGCGATTTATCTTTAGAAATCCGGTACTCAACATCAATACAAGAAGGTGCACATCATCCTCACTTACCGGTTGGTTAGTTCATCTGTATGTATATATGGCGGGCTGGAGGTACGTCTCTGTGGAGGCTTAATTATAATCCGCTCAGTATATAAACTGGTAACTATAACGACTGACTCTAAGCACCATAACTTAATTGTTTACTATCTCGGTGCATACATTTGAGTTTTCCTCTGTACTGTTAAACTTCCACAGCCTAATAACCTTCCTGTTAATAAGGTTCTATTTACCACGTATATTCCTCCGACTTAGGACAGCTAAGATGTATGGTCCGCTATTAGGATCAGATTGAATCAGCAGACTATCGCTTCATTAATGCAGCGCTAATCAGTATACATTATTTGACATTGGTCAAAGGTCCGTGCTGTTTCCCTATGCCACTAACCCCATATACTTCCAGTAGTAGCTTTTTAATGAGCAACATGATTGCCACAAAGAATATATTGATAGCAATTTGTTTCATACACTGTTGGTAGTGTTCATACAACGCAGCAACAAGTACTAATTAGGTACATAGTGTATCAATAGCACTGTGGGAAGCGTGCAACAAGCAACAATAGCATCAAGTGTTGCTACTGATTATTGTTCATTTATTATAATGCACAGTGTGCACAAGCTTATACCACAGTGCCTCAGAGGAACTCAAAATTGTTTGTGCTAAACTAAGGCTCTACATATGGACATGGTAGACTCCGGAATTATTTCCATTAATACAATAGGATAGTTTGAATATTTTACTCCTGCTACACTAGGAGTTTTTATATATACAGTACCTCCACTCAGTTGACACTCCTTGAGTAGCTAAGAGTGTTATCTCTCCAGTTGATATATATTACTAACTGTTGAGTTCTATATCCCTAAACACACTAACTACTGAGGAAGCTATTATCTTCTTATTATTAGAGGCTATTAAGCTATAGACTATATTATTGTATTTTGTCCATTTCTACATTTTGGACACAGATGGCGATCACACTTCATCGCCTATTAATACCTAGCAGCTAGTGTGCATACCAGCACTTATCAGGCCAACCAACACGGGGGGTCTGCCGGGGTTGGTGTCCCCGGCCCTTTGAGTCAGGGGACCCGGCCGCCCGGGCCCCTCGACAAATCCGGTCACCAGGATTTTGCACGCTGGCGATCCGCCAAGCAGCGCATGCTTTTCTCTCACAATAAAAAAATAATCACCCCCTACCTGATTTGTTTGGCACGCTGCCAGGATTTTTTTGGGGGCGCTCTCCCAAGCTCTATACGAGCTTGCAAAGTGAGGCCCGCCTTTTCTTTTGGATCCTGCATGGAGCAAGTAAGGTAAGTATTGTCCCATGCCTCTCTTGCATCCCTTGCCTCCCCCTTTCCTCCCATGCCCCCCTTAGCTGCGATTTCCCCCCCCCTTGCTCCATTTGCCCCCCCCCTGCTCCATTTGCTCTGCCTTTTCTCCGATTGCCCCCTTTGCTCCGATGGCCCACCGTGTGCCTGTGTGTGTGTGTGTGAGTGTCTTGTGTGTCTGTGTGTGAGAGTGTCTGTGTGAGAGTGTCTGAGAGTGTGTGTGTGAATGAATACAGACACCAACCCACAGTCAGTCATAGTCAGTGTGTCACCCACCCACTCAAGTTTCAGTCACCCACCCAAGTGTCAGTCACTCACCCACCCAGGTGTCACTCCCCACCCACCCAAGTGTCAGTCAGTCAGTCACCCACCCACCCAAGTGTCAGTCATCCACCCGTCAGTCAGTCACCCACCCAAGTGTCAGTCACTCACTCACCCAAATGTCAGTCACTCACCCAAATGTCACTCACCCTCCCACCCAAGTGTCAGTCATCCACCCACCCAAGTGTCAGTCAGTCACCCACTCAAGTGTCAGTCAGTCATCCACACACCCAAGTGTCAGTCAGTCAGTCACCCAAGAGTCAGTCAGTCACCCAAGAGTCAGTCACCCACCCAAGAGGTTGGGCGAATGCTACTTTCATTTGTCCTGGGCCCCATGATTTCTGTTGGCGGCCCTGGCACTTATATA
Organism: Ascaphus truei; assembly: GCF_040206685.1. Taxonomy (NCBI): domain Eukaryota; kingdom Metazoa; phylum Chordata; class Amphibia; order Anura; family Ascaphidae; genus Ascaphus; species Ascaphus truei. The sequence continues at coordinate 185,709,390 of NC_134484.1, forward strand.
GGAGTATCAACGTTGTTTGGTTATTTTCGTAAGTTTGTCCAACTTCATTTTATATTATTGAAACTATTAAAGTCTGATTTTGATTATCACATCATCACATTGGAATTCGGAGTGCTTCCATAGGGGCCTTCTTTTCTATCCTTATCCGAATAAGCGCTCCATGCATAAAAGTAACCCTAGGAAAAAGGAATCCCTGCCCCGAAGAGCTTACAATCTAAGTGCTGCTCATGCTCATGTGTCGCTGTTAAACCTGTCAAAGCAGAGACATATAGACAGGGAAAATGAAGGCAGCGAGGAGAGTCTCAAACTACACAGGTGCATATTTTAGTAGCTTCGATAAGTGAGTTATCGACAGTTTTGGGCATCTCGAGTGAGTTTGCATGTGTAGCAATTCAGAAAGATTCGATAACATGCCAAACTCACCCAAGACCTGCTTCTCCGCGATCGCTAGCACTCCCACTCAGACAAACCGAGCGGAAGCTTCAGAAATGTTCAAACTTGCATATTTGAGAAATTGAGTTATTCAGGTAGCTCCGAGATTGCGCACTGACTGGCAATGTGTTTATCTATGCCCTTTGCAGGATAAGATAAACACATTGAGAATCAATGCAGTTTTTGGCAAATGTTTGTTTTTATTGAATTGTGATGTCTTTTATTTGGTGGTGGTTTTTTCTGGGGGTGGGGGGTTGCCCATTTATTGCCATTATGGCAATCCATGCCCATGTTGTTGGCATGGTTTACCACAGTGACAATAAATGGATTTATTGGCAAGTGTAATGTATTGTACTGTTATGTCAATGTTATTTTATTGTGTATTTCTTTTGTTTTGCAAACAATGGGCAAACGTGCTATTAGCCATTTTTTTTTTTGCTACTACTGCTTTTGCCCATTTGTATGTGTGGTGATGGGGGTATATGGGGTTAGATGGGTGGGGGATGGCGGTAGTTGCACTGGGGACGGTGGTTTGGCCTCCCGGGTGGGTAGTGGGTGGGGTTAACCCCTAAATATCTATAGCGGTTAATAACCACTAAGGTCATTAAGGGGTTATTGGCCAGTAGTTCATTTTTTAACGTTAATGTTGTTGCCAACGGATGACACGGAGGCTGGAGATGAGGACGAGGATGGGTTTCATCCTGGCAGGCATAAGTACATCTTTAATTTACTATATGCTGGCTGGGTAATGTTTTATTTTTAATGGCCATATGCGCTATTATCAAGATTTGGATAATAGGGATTTTGCCCATTACTGTACTGTATGTGCTGGGGGTGGGGAGGAGGGAATTGTTGGGGGTAGAGGGTTTGTGTAGTAGGGTGCCCATTCATTGCCATTGGGGTTATCTTTGCTCCCATTGAGGGCATAGGTAACCACACTGGCAATCAATGGGTGTATTGGATAGCATTGGTTGTTATATTGTATTTAAGGTTTATTCAAGGTAGAGGGGGTGGGGGAAGGGGGCAGTTGTCCCAGGGTGGGTGGTTAGGCCTCTAGGGGGGGTAGCAGGAGGGGTTAACCCCTTCATTACCTTAGCAGTAGTAACCGCTAAGGTAATGAAGGGGCTTACCCCTCAACAACCTACCCAGTAGGCCTAACTACCCACCCTAAGGCAACTACCCCCTTCACCCACCCCCTCTAGCCCAAACATACCAGGTAGTCTTTTTTAACCCCTTCATTACCTTAGCGGCTAGCCGCTAAGTTAATGAAGTTGTTTTTATTTGATTTGAATAACACAGTATTGAAGCCGGGGGTCCTCGGAGTTGAACCAAATTAATTTCTGCCTTGCTTCCCGAGTTAAAGGCCACCAGTATGGGGTGCTGGTATCTCCCTGCATTGTTTAAATCTCCGGCGTTACGTGACTGGGACATTTAAAATTTTACGGCGATACTGTAACTTTGGAAGAAGGTGTCCCCAAGGCTGAAATTAATGCGGTTTAGCTCCAGAGACCCCCTTCTTCAATACTGTGTTATTAAAATCAAACAAAAACAGTGTGATCACCTAAAAGAGCTGTGCAGGGAGATTCAGCTCTCTCTATACAGCTCTCTCTGTGCAGCTCTTACAGACCGCAGACAGATCGCAGGGGCAGAACTTAGAAAAAGACACAGCTACAGACACTGCTATCCTGAGCGGAATGACATTTTCCTATCTCACGGTTTCTCACTTTCGATAACTATTTCTGAATTCTGTGCCAACACAAAGCTTTAGGGCTTTTTATAGCACCCGAAACACACATTTATGAGCACACTTGAGATACCTGGGAAATATGCTAATTTATATCATTTGCATAGATTTTGCTTACCTCTCTCTCTTTCACTCTCTCATTCCAGGTTCTGGATGAGCTTTATAAAGTTTGTCAAAGTGAACTCAAGTGGTGAAATTGTATACTCAGACATGGTTTTTTAAAGCTTCAGTTCAAGCAATATCCTACATGTGGTTTTTTAATAAATCAGTTCTGTACTATGAGAAAATACTTGTAGCATTAAAAAAATAAACAATTTTAAAGACATTTTAATGTATTCTAATGTAACAGGCATTTTTATTCCTATAACAACCATTTACAAAGTCACATCCCCTTCCCCTCCCCCTTCTGAGACAGCATCACCTTTTTGAGCCCTGCCCTCTCTAGCATTGAACCAATTGAATCTAGTGCCTGCCTGGTCACATAATCTTCCTCACAGAACATTGGCTGTCAGTGCAGCAGAAGATTACCCAAGATCCATTTAGTGAACCCTGACACGAATCTTCAGCGGTCGATTACAGGAAAACAGATCGATCAGCAACTTAGCTAATAACTTGTCAGTGTGCAGATTATATTGATGCACATATTGAATGAACATTTTTTTTTTTTTTAAAACGACAGCTTGAACTGCAGCTTTAAAGTTAAGCAAAGCAAACTTTTATGGACGAATTTGCAAAAAAAATTCAATTTTCACAGTGGATTTAAACTTTGCCAAAAGGTTCGCGCATATCTAAATTCTGCACCTATTTTGGGGGGGCTTCTAGTCAGTTTATCTCTCAAGTTGGGGGCTTCTTTTATTAACGCACCAATACCTTATTTGCCAGAATGGGTTACAAATCATAATCCGTCAATAGGACATGCCGATGTTTCTGTAGTTTGACCCTCGCAGAACGCCACTGTGTGTTGTACCTCCCCACAAATCTCACCTGTGTGCCTCTCTTAGACGTACACCTCTGTTTGGAGAAAAGTACAGTCTCCCTATCTGTCCTTAAAGCCTGTCTAGAAATGGATCTCACGTTACTCTTGCTGTAGCCTCTTTAAAAAAAATTCAGTGGTTAGTTCATCCACTCGTGTTTTTGTAAAAGTTTTTAAAATATTATGTTCCTTTCTTTTTATTAATATACACTATTTGTATTCTGAATTTTTAAAATCATTTGGGTAGTTCAGAGTTCTACTAGCTGTATTGGAAAAGTACTGTACTGTAGGTGCAGCTCCTTTATCACAACCTGCGGCAGACGTTCCAGAACTGGGGTCAAACAGGAATTTCTAGAAATGCCCCTCAATAAATACCAAAGGGTAGATCCACAGAAGTGCGTTACATTTTTAGCGCTACGTTATTGCCGTTTTACGTATAGATATCCAAAACGCGTATCCCCAAAGGTGCTTAGCATCACGATGTCCTCGCATTCACCTGAAAAATAGTGGATGGATACATTTTAACGTACGTCTTGCTTACTTTTGCACATCATATGGTAATGAGCAGTTCACTTAACAACGGAAATCCCCAGACCTCCGCTAATGGTAGCACACGGTAATAAGGCTACGATAGTGAGCACCTTTCAAAAGCTGGCGTTGCCAACATCCAGACCCTGATTATCATTGTGTTTGTCCTGGAAATAACCTAAAAGCAATGTAATGAATATAGGACTTAAACCTTTAATTACAAAAGTTACACGTGTCCGACAAAGATATATATATATATATATATATTAGGGATCATATAAATGTCTGAAACACATCATAAACTATAGTATGGTTTTAAGTGATAAAAGTGATATGTTGATGCAAACCAATATGGTATATAATATAATAATGACTGCGTTAAGTATGGGTGTACAATAATGTATACCCAGACATACCTCAACAACATTAATTCATATTTCATTTTTATTTTAATGTACAATTAAAATAAATGAAGGAACGGCACTATAAATAATGGAAAAGTTAATACTTGTTAAAATAAAAAAATTCTCAATATTATAACAAGATTTGCATTAGCTTTTGGTAACGCACGAGTAATGTGTTTTAATCCCATGCGTTAATAACGCGCGTTGGAATTTGAGCGATGTGTATGCGCACTGAATTGGAAAACGTGCCTGTAAGCCACAAAAATCCTTGTTAATAGAGCGGCTACTTTGACGAATGGACATTATTTTTGCATCTTAGTAGCTTTGAGGATACCTGTTAAAATGAAGAAAAATAATGTCCGTTCCCAATTTCTCTAACGCGCGTTATTAGTGCAATAATGATGGACTTCTGTGTATCTACCCCCTAAGTATTATAACGTGCAATGGAACAGGTCTAATAAACATAATTTTTGCCTATATATCATTCACATAACAGAACTTAAAAAGCAACATTATACATTTAGAGGGGAAAAGTATAATGTTGAAGATGAAGACTTTATGCGATACTGTAATTAGATGGAGGAGCACTTTCATTTTAAACACATCATTACTACCTGTTTTTTGAGACCAATTAGACAGTTATGCCATGAAAAGGCAGCAATGTTGAAATAATATGCAATAGGCTCCAAACAGTTAGTAATCTTGACATAATGAAGCAATTTGAAGAATCCCAGATGAGAAGAACATGGAACATATCCACTTAACGCGCTATCATAAAATGAACATCTTTATTAGGAATTAGAGGAGCATCTGCCAATTACAACAGACTAATCAAAATAATGCAGTGAGCTACTAAATCAAAGAAGACGTCTCTGCTATTTAGTGAGACTTTAGTTCCAGAAATGTCATTTGGTGAAGTGCTCACCACAGCACAAACATCTCCTTTATTATTAAGGACTGGGCAGGAGTGCCGGCTCTCAATCCGTTATTTGCAAACCTTGAAGTCCGTTCGCAAGTTTGAGTCAAACCACGGAAACGTTTTGCAAATGCAAGGCAAAATCTGAGGAAAACCCGGACAAACATGGGTTTTACCGTTTCGTCTCTCTTTTTTTAACTGGGCAAACTTCTCAGTTAACTAATGAAAAAACTTGCATACTTTTGTGAATAAACTTTTTACTCAAACTGTACATTATTTCCCCCGCTTACTTTAATTGTTTTTAAAATACAGTACCGGTGTGGTCACCGGTAAACTTTAGTACATCTGTATCTCGAGATGTTCACAACCATCACTTTCCAGTACTGAGCAAACTGCAATGTGATGTTTCCCATTTTTAAAGTTATAGATTATTTGTTTATGAGTTCTGAAAATGTAGAGGGTTGTGTGCTAAAATGAAAGTAATCCTAAACAGGAGAATGGTTCTCCAGAGAGTTTAAGGCACTGTATGAACTGTTCATATATTTTGATGCAATAACTAGATATCCCATAAGAATTTACTTTTAGTCATTAGCAGTGGCCAAATCTGTGTGAATATATGAAGATAGCACCTACCCGGACTTTTCATGATTAGAAAAATGCACAGCAACCAGGAAAAAATGGCATCACAGATTTCCTCTTAAAGAACTCAATCACAGTCTTTAGATGAACACACACACATTCCCAGCTAGCTCAAACTCCTACACCCACCACTAGCTGGGAACGTGTGTGTGTTAATCAATTTCTGACTGGTAAAAGTTAAATGGAAGTTGGTGGCACCTCCCCCCAGAGCTCACCCCTCCCCACCTTTTTAACTTGGGAGGTTCTGGCATTTTGCTGAATGGACAAGACTCACTGCAGTTGCTTCCCCTCATACAGAGGTAAAAGGAAGGGTTCACAGTGTAGTGTAGGACCTGCATTAATTTGGTTTACCTTGACGTTGGTATGCAGGCTTACAACGCTTTGGCCAAAGGGTTTAACTAAATAACCAAGTAATTACTATTATTATTGAAGTATTTAAACTTTATACTTATTACCATATATGTTTTGTCAATTTGATGTAGCATTGGGCACCCCTGTCTTTTGTTGTATACAGTCTTTAGATGGTAAGAGGTCAAATCAGAAGAAATGGCAAAACACTCACAGGTTGTTGAGAAGGACACGTCCTGGTAGTGATGAAGGTCAGAATAGGGAACCTCAGTCTGCAAGTTTGCTGGATACGGGAACAATGAAGAACAACAAAGATGCGATACACCACCACGTGAATAAGTGCATAGAGGGAGAACTCCAATAAAAGGAAATGTATTAGGTCAAGTACATAGAGGTACAAAAAAAGACTACTCTTGATGAAGCGCCCATAGGCGCGAAACGCATAGGCTGTTTCTATTTTTGTACCTTCTTGTACTTGACCTAATAAATCTACTTTTATTGAAGTTGACCCTCTCTACGCTCTTATTGAAGTGGTGGTGCCTCGCATCTTCATTCTTCGTTTTTCTTGGTTGTGTACTAAGGAATTTTGGAGTAAAATTGGACTAAGTAGCATAGTTTTCATCTTGTACCTCTATGCGTCAATGTATCAGGCTCTTTGTTCCAATTTTTGCCTGATATATATCAGCTTGCAATTTGGGGAGTGTCAATAGGAGGAGTTAGGGAGGCGTTACATGATGCACAGATTCTTTCTTCAATCTGCGTAAAAATATCCGCCAAGTATAAATTGGTGTAAGTTTCTGGCTTCTCACAATCTGCACCAGATGTAAGGCCTTATTTTGTACATTTGATGTAACTGTGCTACAACAATTGGTACAATACACACACAGTCCTCATACTGTTTGTAAAGTTATCAAATTCGTGAAAGGTTCAATGGGAGCTGTTTTATGTAATCCTGCAACGTATCAGACATACAGTAGGGAGCTGATCAAAGAATATAATCAGTGATACTTATTTAGAACAAAGCATGCTTTTTTGTGACTAAATAAAGGATGTTATTGTAGTTAGGTTATTCCTGAATTATTCATGAAGTTTTACAGATCTGCACAAACTAGGACTTTTGGAAGCTTTAACAGTGGATCTTAGGAGCAGATCCACAATGTTCCGTTAAATCAGGGCAAATAATGTGACGTCACCTAACTAGGTAAAGGACATCATTTTTCTGAGTTTAACGGGTATCCACAAATCTAATTATATGAAAAGGCAACGTCCATTAGCAAAAGTAGCATCGTTACGATATCTGTAGCGCAGAGACCCCAAAAACCAATACACTGCACATGCGCATTGGAAAAAATATAGCGTGCATTGCAAGTAACGCACGAGTTCCAGCCGCATTACACATCTGCATTTCCTAAACATAATGCCCATGCGCATGTTCAAATTCAAATAAATACACAATACATAAGGAAGTTGTTCAACCATATTAGTCAGACCCTCAGATGTGAACATGGATTCCACCTCTGCTGCTGCTGCTGACCTTGCTGTTTACGGCTCAGGAGCCTCACATTTACAGAGGAATTTGTGCTCCTCATTAACCGGGTGGTGGATAACCACTCCAAGTTGTTAGGGGCACTGCGCTCCAAAATGATCACAGCTGAGAAAAACAGAATCTGGGGGCATATCTTGACCCACATTAATGCCCTTGGAAATTCAGTCTGAATGGTGGACATGCTTAAAAAGAGGTGAGCCGACAGTAAGCGCAAAGTAAAAAATGGCTGACCATGCTGCTCAGAAATGAGGCCACAATCAGAGCTGCACTTCTCAACCTCAGAGCGCCGACTGATGGAGGTTATAGAACCTTCACAGGTTATCGGACTTACAGGCCTGGTGGACACTGACGATCTTGTCCAGGATCAAATTAGTCAAAACAGACTACATATGTTATAAAGTATATATAAAGCTCATGTATACATGTAACATTATACACAACCTTGGAGATCAGACCTAAAATTACTGTATTGTTTGTACTGTAGTTACACATACATGTGGCGAGTAGTTCTCACAATAACCTATACTGTATGTGACATGCTTAGATGTGTGACTTCATCATTTTCAAGTATACTATAGGCCATGCATTGCCCATTACAGCATGTTCCAATATTTATAAAGTCATTCTTTTGCTATTTTGTCTCCTTATTACTCTTATCAAATTATGACGCCACATTAATAAACTGTGTAAAATAGACTTCAAATTAACAGAACAGCATATTCTTTCTTTTATTAAAGTTATCTTGACATGTCTATCGCCAGTTGAACCATTATTTGTCAAACTTGTCCCACAACTCAAGCCGTCAATTCATAGTGGTAACCCACCTCAGCTGCACCACAGTACAAACGTTATCAATAGTTTGGCCCAGCTAAATGGTGCGGTTAATGGGTTCACTAGGCAGTGCGCAAGCTATGGAGAGCTTGCGTAAAGCCAGAGTCGGTGAAGCCACTATGTGACTTATGCAGTCGTCTAGGGCGGCACATTTTGGGGGGCAGCGGGAGTGGAGGTGGACGACAATGGACGGTGGGAGTGGAGCAGGGTGACGGCAGAGGAGGACGGCAGATCTTGGCAGGAGAGGAGGACGGATGAATGAGGGAGTGGAGCAGGGCAGTAAGGAAGGACAGTAGGAGCAGGGCAGAGGGAGAGGAAGAGGAGAATGACCGTGGAGAAGTGCGCCCCAGGGGTCCAACTTGGAAGTCTTTACTGACTTACGATGTCTGCCACTGCAGGTTCTCTACTACTCCACCTCAGACCACTGGAAGCCAGGTAGGCAATGTTAATTGTGTGCGAGGTGTGGGGGATGAAGAGGGGGTTAGAGGATGAGGAGGGGGTGAGAGGATGAGGAGGGGTGAGTGGATGAGGAAGGGGTTAGGGGGATGAGGAGTGGGTGGATAAGGAGGGAGTGATCGGAATAAGGAGGGGTGAGAGAGGAGGAGGGATGGGGGTGACGGTCAGTAAACATTATGGGGCTTATGCAGAGAGCAACGCGAGTTACAGGGAAAACGGCAATAAAATAGCCACAGAATTGGCGTTACTTATGGGCGTATGCAGAAAACGGCTTTACCTTCTTTTTGCAGATGGTAGCAAAATTGCCAAGTATTTCTGGCGACCTGGAACACGCCATATTATAGGGCAGAATGGCGCGTTCCAGCGCTTCGATGCTACTGGCATACCACCCTATCTGAACATGGCGAATTTACCGTTCTCGCCACGTGTTTGGCTAATTTTAAAGTAAACAAACCTGCTGTGGCGGATTTTGTGAATCTCGCCATGTTCTCTGCAGGACAAGCTTCTCTGGTGCGTATTTTCGCCAAAAGATGGCGCTATTTCCCTTCTCTATCCTCTCTGCATAAGCCCCTATGTGCCATATCCTGGTAAGTCTCCTAAACATTTCCTACATTCACTTTAATCAGTCAAAAACATTCTACGGTTTAGAACATGAACTTAATGACACTTTAATCAATGCATCCCTTTATGTGTTTCTGACTTTTATATTATACATTATATATATATATATATCTTTCTATGACACTTCTATTTCATTGCAAAGGGTAAAGTGCCCAAATTATTAGGGTACCGCTTCATACCTGCCTTTATCATTATAGGTAATTCCCAGAAATAACGTTATGATAATCATGGTCTGGCTGTGATTAACGGCTACATTTGGTGTGCCCTATTTATCATAATGTTATTTCCCTGCGCTAACATTAACGGAGGTTCGTGGATCTGCGATGTTATGCTAACGGTGCATTAGAATCTCATTTGCATATGAGTAAGCCTGACATCTGTCAAAAGCTTTCACTACAATATTTTACTGGTCAACTCGAGGTCATCGTAACGCTAATCTCTTTCAGTGTTAGGAGTATCGTTGCGATAACGGTGGGTAACGTCACGATAAGTACTGTAGCTTAACAGAACTTTGTGTATCTGCCCCGTGGTGAGCAGCAACACTGACCCGACTGCAATCCCATGGCCCTAGTATCAAAATGTGTGTTGCCATTTACAGGGTTAAATTAGTTATTTAAATTTAGTGACTGCAAGCCGTGGTCCCTTTATCGTAAAATGAGGCTTGATAAAAATAGCAAAGGTGTGGGTGTCAAAAAATGCTTCTCAAGTGTAGCAAAGGCAATCACGCTCAGAAAATGTTACGTCTAAATAGTAGGAACCCTATTGCTTATTGTTGTCTTCAGTAACAGCTTAATCCTTTTATTTGCCACAGCAGGAGGGCTGCCTACGTGCTTTTGCGAGCTCCAAGTATTTTTGTAAGATATAAAAATCTGCCATTAATAAACTTCCTGCTACGCGATATGCATTTCTGGCTTGTCGTCTGCTGGAGCTACTGTATTTGACTACTCTGCTCGATGGAACTACTGTATCAAGTGAAACTGACCTTTCTTATACATCTTCCGATATGCTTAGTAACAGTAATTTGGGTTGTTTTACTAAATCCGTAATATTTTTAGTCCATTTAAATAAATAGCATTTATACCACTTAAAACTGGCAGCAGATAATTAACGCATTGTAATATGCAATCTTTTGATTCTCCTAGATAGCTGATGAAAGTAGGGTTTCTCTCAAAGAGGCTATTTTCAAGTTTCACTTTACTGGCAATTTAATTAAGTTACCGTTTCGGTGAATTTGCTCCAGAGTGCAAAAAATTTATTGTGAAGAGCAGTTTATTCAAAAAAGTACCCGGGCGCTATCTCTATATGACGTGTATAGGATGTTAGAGTAGGATGGTGAAGTAAAAAAAGGGGGTGTAATACAGCCTTAGAATAATGTTCTTATGATGTCCTCCTGTGACTCGGAACCCCAGCAGGATCTATCCAGGACCCTTGATGACAATAAAATACAAGAAAAGATGGGGGAGCACAATTTGAGGAAAAGGACAGTTAATGGTGTGTCCTATTAGACTGGTGATCGATGTGGTAAGAAACACCTCTATTGAAGCATCAGTCTATGGAGTGGACTCCATCTATGGGAGGCGAACATACAATGGTGTGTGTATGTAGGTGGAAAGATAAAAGAATATTGTGAAAATGAAAAGGTGATTAGATCAATACAAATATACAGCGGCTGCGGTGTAGGGAAGGGTAATAAAGCAATATACCATTGCAATACAAGTATACCATTGTATTGCAATGGTATATTGCTTTCATTTTCACGAGAGAAAAACCTCCTGGAGGGAGAAATCCATCCAACGAAGAAAGCCGAAGGCACAACGAGGAAAGAAGTTCCGACTGAAGGAGAGCCTATCTTCCAAAGAAGAATAGCAATCCAAAGAAACCTTGATGTGATATAACTTACACAAGGCCGTGTAAGTTCTTTATTCTTTTATCTTTCCACCTACATACTGTACACACACCATTGTATGTTCGCCTCCCAGAGATGGAGTCCACTCCATAGACTGATGCTTCAATAGAGGTGTTTCTTACCACATCGATCACCAGTCTAATAGGACACATCATTAACTGTTCTTTTCCTCAAATTGTGCTCCCCCATCTTTTCTTGTGTTTTATTATGAAGAGCAGGAAAAGTTCTCTTCAGAGCTCATATCAGTCGGTCAATAAAAAAAACCACTTTTACATCAAATCAATTCCAGAAAGAATGATCCTGAGCTTTATATTCTGATTCCCCCATGAAATCACTGACAAATTTAAACCTGTGATCTTTTTTTTTGTACACAATTGCCATTTTCGTTGTACTTTAACACAGAGCTAAAGTAGCAGTACCACTTACAGTTTGTCACCTGCAGATGACCATCTGAACTGTGGCTTTCTTGTTATTTAATTGGGGTCAAAGATAACACTGCATACAGATATAGAAAATGTTATTACCCACGTTAATGTGGAGTAACGCAAGAAATTACAAGGACAATAACATGGTAAATAATGTGTGTGTTAAAGAGATAACATTACCATCATTATTGATTTGAAATGTGATTGCGGTAAATCCTGCATTGATAACGCAGTAATGTTGACACATTGCGGTAATGGAAATAAAAACGCCAGTGACATCTGTACCTGCTAGTTGACTCCAAGTCAACAAGGTGTTGAGGTGCAGACACTTCTTTTTCTCAGGTCTTGCTCTGCGATACCACAGTTGCTAACAAACCAGCAAGTGAGAATGCACAACCAAGACTAGATAATGGTCATAATGGTGACGTGGAGGAAGTTATCAGGTATGCAACTGCCAGAATGCGAAAGGTCCTAATTAGCAATCTGTAGGTACCTTGCTGCAATCCTGCTGAAGGGTCATTGAGGGGAGGCAGGGTGCATGAAGACTGTGCCCTATTTAAAAACCTCTACACAACTGCAACTAATCACTAACATGCTTACTAGTGAATAAGCATGAATGAAAACATTATTTTCAGAATTTTCTATAAATGACAATGCAATAACGTTTTGGCTTTAAATTGTTTGACAAATAGGGGAAGTTATACTAAACAGCGGTCTGGACATTTTCCTTTGGGACAAGATGTGTTACAGCTACTGTATGAGTCTGGGAGGTGTCTTTTGGCTGCTGGTAGACGCAGTCTCGCTCTGCAAGTCACATTGTAGAAAATGCAAACTCTTCCTGGAACATGTCTTCCGGACGCCTGCTTTTGGTCGCATTTTTTGGAAGAACCTCATTACTTTGAAGCTGAACACCAGGCACGTCTTGTCAACCAAGTGATATTTTATATATGAGTAAACTAACTGATATTTTATATAGATCAGTAGCCTTTGTATATTAACTTACAACCTACAACAGTATGTTAAATGTTATAAAAATGTCACACTAAAACCACACACTTACTTATATATAGAGATGGGCAAATCTGCCCAAATCCGTTTCCCGCATTTTACCCCCAAAATCCATTTGCGATGTAAAAACCATGGACGGATTTGGACGGTTTTAATCCGCGCGGATTCATCAAAATTCGCCATTGGATATACTCCATTGACGCATTTGTAGAATCCAATCCGTGGATTCAGCAATCCGCTGGTGGATTCTTAAGAATCTGCCAACGGATTGCTGAATCAATGGATTGGATTATACAAATCTGTCAACGGATTACGGAATCCGTGGCATGTATTGGCAATAATAATAAAAAAATCCGCAAAGCGGGAATCGCCCTTTTTGAGATTGATCCGTTGAAATCCGCAGACCAAAGGAACCTGACGATCTGCTGCGGATCCAAATCTGCCCCCCAAATTTGCCCATCTCTACTTATATACTGTAGACACTGTACAATGGCAACATTTACATTCGATAAACATACTCATACAGTAGCTTAAAGTCTCCCAGGTCCTGTAGGCCATTAGGAAGCCGTTTCCTATTGGTCATTGACAGTGTCCAGAACTGATTTTAGGTGGACACTGACAACTTTACCAGTAATTATCTTGGGAAGTAGGGAGTCTCTAAAGGTTAATTTAGTACGTTGAGATCGGCAGACCGCCCTGGTTCATTGCTGCTTTAATGTATTTGTTAAATGTAAGGTGAGCCATTTGTACAGTGCATACAGTATATATTTAGGTGTTTACAACTGGTTTATATTTAATGCATCCATGAGCAATGAATTGATCATGCCATAATTTATACACAGCAGTGAATTACCAGTTCATTTTCAGACAAGAAAATACTGTACCAGCAAATATGGCATCAATGACTCTGAACATACCGTGCCCAAAGAATGGTTTATTTTGCAATAATTAACTCTCTGATCTCCTAAAGTAAAATAAATTAGCTTCTAAGAAGGCTGATCAAAACCACTTGTTGCTAATAGTTTTGCAAGCCATCTACATTTCAACAGATAAAGGAATACAAGCTGGTCCTTATCTTCAGAAATTAATAGTAAACTCTCTCAACTGTGTAATGACAGTATGTACTATCGTGGTTTTATTTAATAGAGGATTTGAAAGGCTTTTAGTTAAAATTAATTACGAAGCCACAATAGAATGCAAGATTCAATTGCAAAGGCTATTAAAAACATTAAAGTGAGCAGGAAACTGCTGACATTCAATATATGGCACTGTCTGGGACACGAGTAAACAGAAAACCAGCCATCCAGGTTCAAGCTTTATTTTTCTCTTGTAATAATTAGATAAGCGTGTTCCTAGTTAGGCCTCGGGCATGAGGCGCGCTGCTGCTCGGCAGTGAGCCCCTGCAGCCGCAATGAGAGCGGCTTTAGCAGGGGCTCGCGCACGCAAGCGTGCGGAAGCATAGGTCTTAGCAAAATGTTAAATTCAAGCACTCAAGGGAGCGCAGGGCCGGTCACGTGATTGGTTCGCCCAATGAGGGCGAACCAGCTCCGTGACGTCACAGCCCCGCCCCCCCCCGACACGCCCCCGGACGGCGCACGGTCTAAGGCCAGGGAAAGCATCCGCTTTCCCTCAGCCTCAGCGCGCCTCCGCCCGGCTCCATTCACCCTGGACGCATTGGTGGCTGTAAATGTTCCATGTAAATGTCATACTGTAGGACACATGTTTTTTTGAGTGTCTATTTTGAAGTATATTATAAATGTAATGGAAAGGGATAGATGGCCAGTGGTTTAAATATGTCTATCTCATATTCAGCAATATGCTGTAAAATGAGAAGTTAATAAATAGTACTGGTATTGTAACCAAATACTTTCAGACAAAGTGTGGGAGAAAAGTTACTAAATGGCAATAAGCACAAACCTCCTCATTAGTTCTGTATTATCAGATTTGCACCTACACTGTCATGGATTCACTGTAATTGTAGGTGTTTATGCTGCATGGAGAAATAGTGTTACTGGAAATTACCTGATTATACCAAAAGTAATATTCACACTGGATTCAATAAGTGACAGTAGATAAACAGCCTCAAACATGACACCCAATATTTACTAAGATCCTCTGGCTGCAAAACTGGTGAAAACCCAATTTTTTTAAAAGCATGTTCTAAGTATAGCGGTGCTAGTTTTACATAGCGCTTTACAGAGACATTTTGCAGGCACAGTCCCTGCCCTGTGGAGCTTACAATCTATGTTTTGGTGCCTGAGGCACAGTGAGATGAAGTGACTTGCCCAAGGTCTAAACACCAGGAATTGAACCAGGTTCCCCTGCTGCAAACTCAGTGCCAGTCAGGGTCCTTCTCCCTTTGTCAATGTTTTTTTTCCTGTAGCACCCTGGGAGGCATGCTAAATGTGTCCCTAGTCAGTTCTGGTCCCCTTTGGGAGTTAAGGGGTTATTTCTTTTAACAGGCCGTAGATGTTTCATATTTTATGTAACCTATTCTATGTTGCAGTTTAGTCAGGATGTCATGTTGCTAAATGTTTAGGCAGGTCGCCTGGCCACTCCTTTCTTCCAGCATATTCTAGAAGGATCACCTGACATAGAGTGATCTAATTATAAAGTTATGACCACCTTTTCATTTGCCCAGTAAAGAGGTGGGGTTGTAATATCCATCCAAGGGTTGCAAAGGCTTCTGGTCCTTAGATCCCAGGAGGAACCAGAGGAGGTGGTCTCCAGGCTCTCCTAGCCTGTAAGGGGAACAACATTATTGTTTTATTTTCAGAGTTAGGGCAAGTATCCCAGTTTAGGGGCCCTTAGAGACCAATACTTCAGGGAAATTCCACCACAGCAGGGAGTGGTTTCCAACCACAGGGTTAGGAAAGAGACCTGGGTGGGACTGCAGAGAATTACTGGACGGAGATGTCTGCTTCTGGTCTCAAGCAGAGCAAAACGCTTCCAGAGGAAGATGAGCTAATACAAACCTCATGGTGTATGGAACTTTGAGTGCTCGGGTCTGAAAGATACTGAAAGACCAGTCGAGTTTGTATGTTAATAAAGTTCTAAAAGTTCCTGGCGCCCTCTATTTTTATTAATCATCATCAAGAGCCTGCACCGGCCATTCAGCACCCTGAGAGCAAGGTAAACCGCTGAACATCTTTTACACACACTTGGGACTGTTTATTTTTTTTCCTTAGCCGGGGGGGGGGGGGAGGGGAAGGGGGGGGAGAAAGAGGTGTTACATTTCCTATGATAAATGTGGTGCAGTTTTTTTGCCCCCTAGCTTTGCTGCTGGGAAACTTTTTTAATATATCCCCACACGCATCATACAGAACACCAAGTCGCAACAGTTTGCTTGTGCGTCCTAATTCTTACCAGCAACAATAAAAAAAGTCAGAGGAATGTCTTTGTTTGGACTTGTGCCTATTATTTTGTTTACCTGACAACTACAGCTACAAAGTATGTTCTTTTTTAAGCTTAATTTTGAAAAGCACACTGATGTAGCGAGACTTTGGCTGCGCTTATAGTGACGGCGACGTCCAGCTACGTCGCTGGAAAAATCAAATTGAGATGACTTCCAGCAATCGCGACCAAGCCGTCGCTCCGTTGCGCAGTCACTCCGCGCTTACTATAAGCACATGCGACGGCGGCAATGCATTTGTTTTGATGCAACGTCGTGTCGCTGTTGCTGGCACTATAAGCGCCGCCTTACTGTCCCCGGTGCCGCAGACAAACAAGCAAAAGTCTGTGGTGCCGGGACAGCGTGTGCCACGATGGAACTGCAGGGGATCCATGCTTCTGAATAGGACAGCCCGCAGCATTAATCCTTTCGGTGCTGCGACCGCCACGGTCATGTGACAGCACCTGGTAGTGGCACCGAAGACACTAGCTTTGCAACTTTTGAATGGTCTTCTGGTTTCTGATTTGGGTGGAGGGAGAGCACGAGGCAGAGAAGAAGCAGAGGACACCTAGTGAGAAGCATAAGACACACTCATGGAGAGAAAGGAAAAGAGGAGAATGAGCAAGGGTCATAGGAGATGGAAATAGTGGTTAGGAGGTTGCAGGCTCCTAGCCACTTCTGTGGCCAACAATATTGTAGAGCCTTTAATCATCAGAGCTTCTGTAACGTCACTGCTTGGGTGCAGCAGCCTTCATCTATGTTATCCCCGGGTCACACTTGTATCACAAACATTTTATGGTGAAATAGAATCATTATATTTCCATTGCTGATGTGGCTGCATCACTGAATAGTTGTGGCACAGTACATATTATTATTACATATTATGTTTTACAATTAGTTTTGCACCATAAAAATTATGTGGTGGAATATATGCAGCCTAGTCAAATGTTAGACTAGCCATGTTAATAAGCTTTCACACCACATATTGTCTTGGATTTTCTGTAGTAACTGTCGGTTTGGAGGACAACTAACTGCTCAACTACAACATTTTCAAATGGCACCATTCAAAATCCATTCACCACTTTTTAATAACTCCTCTCGACAGTTCAATATTCAGATATTTACATATGTTAATATTTGATGAATAAGAACATTTGCTAAGGCACTCTGTGTAGATTCTTGTCTGGTTATTATGATTTGTTCCAGTATGTGCACACAAATTATGATACATAATTGGCTTTCGTAAAGTCTTTATGTAATTTGTTTTTCAGACCCAACTGCTAACAATTGTTCAATTGCATTATCTGTGTATTTTTACTTTAATAATCATCCAGTGTTTTATACAGTAGTTCACAAAATGCAATGTGTCTGAATTATTATCAATAAAGAATGCAGATGCTGGGAAGAGGTGTGAACAGCGATGGTATGGATCCTGGGTTCAGTTCCAGCCTGAGCCACCTTCGCCTTTGGTAAGTCATTTTAATTCCTTGTATTTTAGGTTCCAAAAATGAGATCGTGATCTCTTGAGGAAAGTGAAATTGTGCCTGTACTAGGTTCTCTGCTGAGTTTAATGGAACTTCTATGTGTCCTTAAAGTATTATTGTTCTTCAAATGCTGTCAGTTATCAGCCTCAAACAATAAGGGATGAAGGTCGCTGATCCATTAAATAGACTCATCCTAGAGAATGTCAAAAGGAAAAGAAAATAATATGCATCTGTATGTCAAATTCTGTCTAATATTATTATAGTGTTCTGTATAATGTTTTGCAAAGTGCCCCTACTGCAAAATGGGTGCATTACTAATGCAAAAATCAGTGCCAGGTCCCTATATAAGTTCATTTTGTTAATATCAACTGCCACATAAATCATAATATCACCCTGTGCATACAGATTATTTAGGTGATTTTGCCATGCATGATTTATAGATTACTGTTAGTTACAACACTTGCTCTTCATGTAAACATTACAGTTAAAATGTATGGGGAGATGATATAAAAACATGCTACTCTAGTCTATAAACTGCAATAGCACCAATTCAGCGCTATCACATAGAAAGCCCAATTGGCTTCAATGCGGCTGTCCATGCCATAGCATCTTATCGGTACTATCACACCTTATAGAATAAGGGCCTTGGACTTATTCATTGGAAGAGGCACGGGGTGGAATATTGGGGGCAGGGCAGTGCAGTTGGCTGTAAGACAATATGATCAACTGCAGTAGTATTAAGTCAATGTGACCCCATCCTAAATAAAGAATAGTGAGTATAATAAAATAGATGAATGCCACTCAATTCTACATGAAAGCACACATTCTCTTGTGTACATCCCGCGGGGAAGAATTTTGTTAAATGTAATTAATCATGGAGTTTGAAGTGAAATTAAAGCAAGAGGTGATAGCCAATGTCACAGAGTCTCATGATACTTCCGAATGTACACATAAAATTGAATGTAATTCATCATCAACATATTTGTTTAACATTTTTATGCCACTTGGGTTTATGCAATGCAACTATTTCACTCAAAATACATGCACATCCTGCTTAAGTATGCTGGTGGGGAGGGACTTGTGATTCTCACAGGTGACAAATCTTTAGGTGCCTTTGTTAAGTGTGACATACAGTAGCTAATTTGTAATATGAATTTGTGGAAAATACAAATCAGAAAAACATACAAAATGAAGTTGCCCTTTAAGCACAGCTTCCCTATTTGGTTCACCTTTGTGGTTAATGAAGTAGTTTTGTGAACATCTAATGAGCCTAACTCTCCTCCAGTGTGCAGTTTATGTGTTTAGAATATGTGCAAAATATATGCACAGTTTTAGATTTAGCAATCTGTGGCAGAAAATAGAAGTGTTAACAGTAAATGTAGCTAGGACACAGCTTGGGGCAGAAAATAGTATTATAGATTGAAACAAACTTTTCTATGTTATTGTGCCACATTTCAGCCTACTATCACTGTTAACATGACAATATAGTAACGAATGAGCTATAGAATGGCCATTGTTTTTGCATGTAATTAGCTTTATGGATATTTATACAGAAAAAACAGCTTCTGCTCAGCCTTAGTATACTTGATATATAAAGGGTGCATACAGTGATGAATTGTGATGATAAAGAGTGAAAGTATTCCCATAGAAGAATGCACTCAACCTCTTAATTTCTGGAACTCACTTTTATATACTGGAAAGAGATGGAATTCCATGTCTACTAATACATATATTTATAATTTTATTACACAAAATAAATTGTATTAAAACCTATTCAACATTTAGCGCTATGTAACAAGTTAACCACGTGTATCCTGGTGAGCTTGTTGTGCTACATTATATCTGAAGTTATAGCTAGATAAACCCCCAGCTTATACAGTATATAGTATTGTTTCACACCAGGAAGGGTGTTTAACTCCTAGTGTCACTTATAAAACTGTGCATATATACATAATTATGAAGTGATGGTGAAAAGAATCCCTAAATGGGTTGCTGTTAGGTTCAGAGACCCAGTGAAACACTTCCCTGAGTGAAGGAATAAGAAACAGAGAAACTGCAGAAAAAATAGTAAAGATAGTGAAAATTCATGTGACATCGAGAGTAATTCCAGATAGCAGATCATGTGTCCCACTCATGAGTCATATTGCTAGGTGGTTTCCTAAAATATTCCATATCCAAAATAATTGGAAATAGGTATACAGTATAGATTATTTAGCCACTAGTTCCAAAGGGGAGTACTGGAGCTCAAGTCTGAAATTTCTACCCTTGCTAGAAGAACTACGGGTCTGGAATCCAAAATGGACGCCTCCCCGCAAAATCAAGTGAGTACGGACGATGAAGTTTTGATACTCAACGAGGAGGTAAGAGCCATGAGAGATAACGTGGATGATCTAGAAAATAGGGAGCGCAGACAAAATTTGCGAATCCGCCACATCTCAAAGTCTGTGACTTCAGAGGCACTGCAACCTTATCTTAAAAGGTTGTTTCCCTCAATTGACTCCCAACTAGAGGACAACTAACTGTTAATTGACAGAGCCCACCGAGCGCTGGGTCCAAGATTTGACGACCCTAAAAGAAGCAGGGATGTGATGCTGTGGCTCCACCAATACGCAAGCAAAGGCAAGAAAATAAAGGGAAGCAGAAACAGGGGATTTATCGATTTTGAAAATTCCCAGATCCAGATCTTCCAGGATCTGTCAAGGATTACTATAGACAGACAAAGAGAATTACGACCTGTAACATCGATTCTTCAAGAAAAGGGAATTCGATATCAGTGGGCCTTTCCATTCCATCTCATCGTTAACCAAGGAAGACGTCAAATCTTGCTGCGATATCTGGCGGAGTGTTCAGCTTTCCTCTCAATGCTGGGTTTGGAGCCCAGGAGCAGAACGTACTGATGGAGCCAATCCCAGAAAAATGGCTCGGATGATGGGTCACCTGAGGATCAGAGTACCCGAGAAGGGAATAAGTCAAGCCGGCTGAGAACCCGCGATGCCTTACTGTATCTGTGATTTTTCTATGACGATCATCAAACCTTGGAAGGGTTCATTGGAGCCCACAAGAGCCTACCCGACAGATGAGTATACAATTCGTGGTCATCTAAGAAGCCCAAGTTGGAGCTTTGTCTTGCTTTGCTTTGTTTTGTTTTCTGTTCCCCTTGTCTCCCCCTGTTCCCTTCTTTTTTATTTGCAGATACGGCCATCGTGACTATTTCTCTATTCTATGGACAATAAAACTTACTCTGCGGAGTAGAGGGGACCCTCTGAATATAGAAGAGTTTGAGGTCTGTCTGGAGCTGAGGAAAGATCCCTTTGTGAGTCCAGAAAAACAACTTTTGATTGTGGTTTCAAGTAAAGTAAAATAAAGGTGCAGTTCGGAGATGGAGATTTAATAGTGGCAGTATGTAGGGGTGAGTAAGGAGACTAGCATGCTTGATGTTAGGGTGACCCCAGTAGGGTCATATGCCCGCCAGGCCAGCCCATTTAGGGACTAGCCACAAAACTGGGATGAGTGTCTGGTTACAGTACACTCATCTTATGTTTCAAGTAAATTTTTACCTATTTTGTTTTTTTTTGTTCTCTACGTTCCCGATTTGGGAAACTCCTCCCCTTATGTTGCTTTTCTAGGCCCCCCCTTCACCCCTTGTACCGCCAACCATTAACATTTTTCATTCACAATGAAGAGAGAGAGACATGATATAGGAAATGACTAGTCAAACACCACTGGAACTAGTATCCCTGAATGTTAAAATATTATTTTCAAGCCCATATTGTAACGGACTGTTGGAACAAATATACAT
This sequence comes from Ascaphus truei, assembly GCF_040206685.1. Taxonomy (NCBI): domain Eukaryota; kingdom Metazoa; phylum Chordata; class Amphibia; order Anura; family Ascaphidae; genus Ascaphus; species Ascaphus truei. The sequence continues at coordinate 185,730,841 of NC_134484.1, forward strand.
GGTAAATATGCATCAGGAAAGAGCATTTCCTTTAACAAGAAGTACTGTAGGATGCTACTTTTAGTTTCTCAAAGACCAAACTGTGTCCTGTGAGTGAACTCCAAGTTGGTGATAAGCTAATATTGCTGCCAGTCCTACCTTACATGAACACTTTCCCCCTCACACATATGGTTCTAGTTATCAAAGTTTCGTTGGTTACGGGGCCTTTTCATTAACCCTTACGATGATACTATGTCTTGTGGACTGGAAAGCCAGATCCCTGTGACTTAGTAGCTAAGTCATAACCTTTTGCTTGTTTACTAGGGGAGATCGCTTTTGACTGATTGTAGTGACATCGAGATCATGTGATTGGTGAGGAGTGTTCACATAATCGCAATTGGCCAGAGTGGCTGTTACATTGTGGTGCGGTGCAACTCTCTGGCAGTCAAAGGGTTAAAATTCCTATACTGTTAATAGTAAATACAAATATCATTTGTGAGCACATTCACTTGTCTCAGACAGGTCTACAACCCTGCTTATCACCATTATCTCTCAGCATACTGTACAGTACAATGATTCCACTGCAGCCAGGGATTCTGGGAAATGACAGGCCAATGTGTAGTCACAGTGTCACCTTTTGCTTCTAATCCATTTTAATATGGAACCTTATAAGCTTATGCCTGCCGCATTACACAGCTTTTCAGCACAGCATGGGTTAAAAAAAGGCATAACCAGTAAAACATACCCACAGACAGCCGTTTCAACCTTTTGGGGCTCATCAGTGTGAGTCTGGTTATACTGGCTTTGCAATTTGAAGATGGATATTGTGAATGCAATTTGACGCAATAAATATCTGGCACTTTCACCATACTGTATTGTTATCTACATCATATTATCTATCTACTGTATACATAATAATCTCACTTGCATGTGCTTTTTGCTCAAACCTGAATATAACAAAGGAATGAACATAATAAGACCTTTTCTTTCATGTAATCCATTTGGTTAGTTGAGAAATAGAAGCATGTCACTGTAAGAAATTGATTTAATTTATTAGTTGAATTGCATAATGATGCCTGATATAATTATGTGCATTGTGAGATATTGCAGAATATCCTTATATTTTCTGCATTCATTGCTCATACACCTATTCACTAGCTATGGAGGAAAAGCTCAGTAACACGATGAATTAGTAGGATCAGCTGAACATAACCTGAGAAAATGAGAAAACGAACAGATCTGAGAAGATATCAGATTTAAAATAACAGCTATCAGGTATCGTGTATTGTGTAATATTTTTCTTAACATGATATGCGATAGAATATACCCGACAAACGGAGCATCACTTTTACATGCAAGCTTTCCTAAAGCGATGCATTGAAAACATATATTTATGGCTCAGTGTTAGCCAAAGAGAGCCTCTGGGGAACCAAAAAATCCATACTAGGTTTTACGCAGAAAGCAAATACTTTATTAATAATGTCTATTATGTCTTAAAATGGTCATAAATTAAGGGAATGAGCCTTGGAAAAGCAGTTGTAAATTCACGAAGATTTCTAGGTTGTGTAACTCAATCCACAGAAGGGAATAACAGGTATAGCCACTCAGGGTTATCCTGTATCATTTCAAAAGCTTTGACGCTTATTTCTTACACATTGGCGAAGAACTTAAGAGTCACACAACATTTCAGGTTGAAACACCTCCCTTTATCTGAGGGGGACAGTTCACAACTAGAAACGCATCTAAATTGTAGACCAGGGCTCTCCAAGTTGTGGACCGTGGGGGTGTGGGGGGGGGGGGGGGGGTTGTGTCAGGGGTTAAAGTGGCCCTTGGATTGTCTACTTCTGCTAATTTCATTGTTGTTGCCTACATAAATTAGTGACACTTTTTTACACTAAAACTTACTTGTGAGCTAAGATAATGTGGATATATAGGGTATAAATGCTCGCAAAATGTCAAAAGTATAATTATTTGTAAGTCTTTAAATATATCAAAAATGACATAACAATAATCTTGTGACCCTTTGACCCCGATGGAGCCCCTTTGAAAAACTGATTGAAGAATTTGCTGTAGACAGTGCCCCTAGAAATGAACCCCTAATATGATACAGGAGTTTCTTTATTTAAAAAAAAAAGTGTTTGGTGTCTACATCTACAAAAATCTTATTGTCAGTCTGTACACCATATCTTATGGGTATTCTTTTTAGAGCCCTGATAACACAAAGTGGGTTACATCCTTTTATTTTGCTCTGAAAGCAATAAGTGTCTTATGTGATAAATATTGTTTTGTTTTTGATAGCGATAGGCAAAACTGGGTGTGTGAAATCAGAACCTACCAAAACCTTACATTCAAAACTCAAATAAAAACCCTTAAGATTTTTAGAACCAAAACCCCAAAATGATTTACAAGTAGAACCAAGCCCAGGCCAGCTGCACATCTCAATACATGTTTCTCAATACATGTTTTAAAATGATTTTAAGTTTTTCAGATATATTATTTTAGTTTTCTGATTGCTTTTATGATCGTATACTTTATTAAATTTTTCATTCGTTATGCTATTTTACCATGTTCTGCTTACTTTTTAGTTTATTTGTTCCATAATGTGGTATACATTCCAAACCAAAACCAAATTGAGTTTAAAAAAACCCATTAACTAAAACACAAGTGAAAGTGCCCACCCATAGGTGTCACACCAGTATTGTAGCTGGAAACTTTAAGATTCCATAAACGTCAATACTTCACATTATCATAGAGGGAAAAATAGCGCAATAAACCGTGAGAATTACAAGTAAATCCCATTAACAAAACAGTTGTGTGGCTGTCATATGAAGATTGCTTGCTCCAAAGCCGTTACAAAAACTTAAGCATTTTTTGTTTGCGTCAACATGCTTAACTTTGGAGTTTAATAAATAGCCTCGAAGATGTTGATTGATAATGGACTGCAAGTGAATTCGTTTATGTGATTCCGTGATCTCAGATTTACAAAGCTTCTTTGAACAGATGGACATTTAATTATATATAGACTTCAAAAAGCTTAGCAGTGAAAGCCACCTCCAGCTTTTCTAAATCCAATCAGCATGGCTATAATGCTTACTACCTGTTAGTCTTTTAACGTTCTTCTAACAAGTGCTGTAAAGTATTTTTTGCTGGTATTGGCTGCTAAGCAGCACATTTTAATAAACATTAATCATAATTTGACCTATTGACTCAAAACTTTGACAGAAAGTTTACATTAGTAAGAAAAATTTAATTTATTTACCACGACATTTTAAGGGTGGTTGTCTCATATAATTAAATATCTGCCCCCTGCCCTTCCCCTTTCTATGTGTGTTCCTGACAGTGAGGGAATGTACACTGCATAGTGGTTTATATTGTTTAAAGTGCCAATATGCAGGCACAAGGCATACCATATCCTTTCTTAATGTTACAACCGTACATAATTATGTTTATATGTTTGGTTTAAGTTAAATATCAATTTTCAGGATTTAAAACATTAATCCAAAACGGCATCATCAAGGGGATTAATACAGTTTACAGTATTATATTACTCATATGAAGTGGTTAGTGGTGTTAGTGGTTAGTGTTAGCGGTAAGGCAAGAAGAGTTTGAAATAAAGCAGAAATACAATATATCTATATATGACTTTACCAAAGAGGTAGTTTGAGTGTTATTATCTTTCGTGAGTCGTGAAATTTACAAACAGGTGCATTTTATATGATAATTTTCTCCAATTAGAACAATTGGCCTAAATGTATTATTTTATTCCAATTTATAAGTGTGCTAAAGATCAAACGTATTATACAAAGATGTATAGATAAAAACACAAAGATTCCGTGCCCTACTGAAGTGATAGTGTGGGGGATCGCATGAGGGCTCTGTAATATCTCCTACATTGTCTTTGGCGACTCGTCGCCATGGCAATGCAGTGTCACATGACATCACATTGCCATGGTAACGTGATGTCACGTGACCCCACTGCGTTATTTGATGCCGAAGAGAAGGAGGGAGGGGGTTGTGAGGAGGTAAGGAGAGCAGGCAGGCAAAGTTTACGCACCCCTGCCTTAGGGCTGTTATATAGTGGCCGCGTGTGCTATGCCATGCGCGTGCACAGCACTTATAATTGGCCGAGGTTAGTCAGCCCTTCTATACAAGGGCCGCGCATGCGCACGGCAGTGAGCGTGCATCCGACCGACAGCAGAGAAGACAGGGAAATAAAGATTTCGCGCCGCTACCGGCGCTGAAATGTATATAGGTGTGTGTATATGTATGCATATATGTGTGTGTATGTGTATGTGTTTGAACGTGTCTGTACAATGTTAATAAATATTTTATTTTTACGAAAGTTTTTTTTTTTAATAAATAATAAATTGCACACACACACACACACACACACACACACACACACACACACACACACACACACACACACACACACACACACACACACACACACACACACACACACACACACACACACACACACACACACACACACTATATTCACACAGCTTACAGCTTGTCACGGGAGACTCCTGTGGCGGGTAGGATCTCGGTGGCTGGAACAGCTCGAGCGTAGTAGGGGTCACAATCAGAGGGTCCGAGACAGGCGGCAGACAGCGCAGTCAGGAAACAAGCAGAGGTCCGAGGCAGGCGGCAGGTAGCGAAGTCAGGTAACAAGCAGAGGTCCGAGGCAGGCGGCAGGTAGCGAAGTCAGGTAACAAGCAGAGGTCAGCAACGAGGAGACTGGAACAGGACAGGGGAGCAAGGACAGGTCTGGGGGCAGGGACTGAGAACAGGAACAAACAGGGACAAGCCAGATTACCAGCAAGGGCTTTTACTGTGAACAGACTTCTATGGTACAGGTACAGAAAACAGATTAGGATCAGAGGCATGTGCAATACTGAAGGAGTCTGACTTCAAGCAAAGGCAAAAGCAACAGACAGGAAGCAGAGCTATAAAGGACAGAGACAAGAGCAAGAAGAAAACAGACAGGCAGACAGAGGAACCCAGAGGAAACAGAAGACAGCAACACACCCAGTGGACAAAGAAGAACTATGGCTAGGCAGGAGGTCTAGGAGACCCTGACACAGCTCAGCATACACACAAAAAGCGTGCTGCACGTGCACGCATGTTCACACGGCTGCACACTCGATTGAACAGCCCTAAGATGTAAGTGAGAATTGGGAGCTGTTGTGGTTCATATAATATATTTTCTATTTTTACTAAGAAGGTTGTTCTTGTCCTCTTGTCTTTTTTTGTAAAGATGTATATCTGTTTGTTTTGTTTAACAACCAAGAGAGTTAACATTCTAAGACTCATTGGATGTGTTAAAATGTTACTCAAAAGCAGCATGAGATAAACAATATTATTATTTTTCATTTTGCACAAGTTGACAATACTTAGCATTTTTTGGGGATATTCGCTTTAACTGAAAGAGTCTTTAATAATTAGAGGGTAATAAACTGCTTTTAGTTTCACGGTATAATTGTTGTTCAAATACTGATTACAGAAACTAATTAGGAGTGCTGGAGTCAAAGATTTCTTTCTTTTCTTTTCTCCAGAAACTCTGTTTCATGTTGTTTTGAAAGCATACATTTAACAGTCCCAATGAATATGTGTAATTACAGGCTAAAGCTGTAAAATTCCGGGCATTATTGAAATCCCTACTCTCTGAGTGGTTAAAATTCCGCCATTATTCATTCAGTAATGCCTGGAATTTTTGGCAGCTTCAATGTGTTTATTTCCAGCCAATCAGCTTTTCCTTTTTGTCAGAACAGCTCTGAGACAGGGCAGGGGATTAGTAAGGAGGCAGGAACAGCTCTCAGACAGGGCAGGGGATTAGTAAGGAGGCAAGATCAGCTCTGAGACAGGGCAGGGGATTGGCCAAGAAGCAGCAGCAGGCAGTGACTCCTCCTCCCTCTTTGAACACAGCTTCATTTTGAGTTGAGGAGGGAGAGAGTGTTTGTGTAGCTGCAAAGTAAGTGTCTGTCTCCAGTTTGTTTGTAGCTGTAGTTTCTGTCTATTTAGTTTGTGTGTGTGTGTAGCTGCAGTGTGTGTGTGTCTGTGTGTAGCTGCAGTGTGTGTGTAGCTGCAGTGTGTGTGTGTAGCTGCAGTGTGTGTATGTAGCTGCAGTGTGCAGCTGCAGTGTGTGTGTAGCTGCAGTGTGTGTGTAGCTGCAGTGTGTGTCTGTGTAGCTGCAGTGTGTGTGTGTGTGTGTGTGTGTGTGTGTGTGTGTGTGTAGCTGCTGTATGTGTGTGTATGTACACAGAGGGGGCGGCAGTGTGTGGATATAGATAGCTGCAGTGTAAGTGTATATAGAGGTGCTTTAATGTATTTACCATTTTATTTTAATCAAAAAAATCTATATAACTATACAAAAGTGTCTATTATTTATGAAAAAGCCTACATTTAGCTTATAATAGTAATAATCCCCTCAGAACAGGGCATTACTGGCCAATAATGCCCTGGCTGGGTTAAAGTCCCTCGGCTTCGACTCGGGCCTTCAACTCTTCCAACCAGGGCATTATTGGCCAGTAATGCCCTGTTCTGAGGGGATTATTACTTAAGTATAGCTCAAAAAGAATGATGTGTATTTTTCAGGGATGAGAAGACTGTTAAGCAGATCATCCTTCTTTTAGTACAACACAGGAGATAATCATTGTGAGGGCTCGAAAATACACTTGTCCACTTGTCTAGATGAATGGAAAGGGGTGAGTGACATGGTGCTCAAAAGAACCACCTCTCTAAGGCCCAGATCCACACAGGTCCGATGTTGACTTAATGAGACCTTAACTTAAGGTACCGCCCTGTTAAGTGCTAATGAGTATCTTCAAAGCTCACTTACTGTATGCAGTGTTAAGTGCTGTTTTCTGTTGCAACAGGCCTTGTGTTAATTATAACGGCTGCTATTGCTAAATGCTAATGATATGTAAGATTTGTTCCTTCTAACAACGCATATCCACAGAGCTCATTATAGTTAACACTGGGATTTAATGGTGTGTTAGTTAGGTCAGAGCAAAATGCGGCTTTACTCCCATCCAGACCCTGAAATATGGGTCTTTCTCTCTCTCAAAGACCTAACGCGAGTTGAAGCAAATGTGAGGCAGTGCTAACTTAATATTAGTCTATGCCAATGAGATAACTAACGACCGTTGTATTTGCATATAATTAACTCTGTGGATTTGCGTTAACCTCAGGGAGCTTAACGTCTGTTACTGATTTTGATAACATGATTTATGAGCCCATAGTTAATAATAATAATAATAATAGCATGTTCTTGTATAGCGCTGCTAGTTTTACGTAGCGCTTTACAGAGACATTTTGCAGGCACAGGTCCCTGCCCCGTGGAGCTTACAAGGCACAGGGAGATAAAGTGACTTGCCCAAGGTCACAAGGAGCCGACACCAGAAATTGAACCAGGTTCCCCTGCAACAATCTCAGTGACAATCAGTGTCTTTACTCACTGAGCCACTCCTTACTCCATGATTTCATAGTTAACAGATCTATTTGGTTCTGGGCCTATGTCGCATTAACTTCAGGTACCATAGAAATTGAAAAGGTGAGAGAGAAGTGGGAGAACAGAAAACAAAATGGGAAATGCTATATTTTAGGTAGGAACTAAAGACTTCCGAAGACTGAAAGTGGATATGTTACTGGGATCAGATATAATAGGTACAAGGATATTTAAAAAACTGAGATCGGTTCCACCAAATGGCATGCCCTTTAAACCAGTTGCCATAGACAGGTATAATTGAATGAACTGGAACAAGACTGATTAGTTTAACTACTAACAGTCATAGTAGGCTTCAAAAGTGGGACTACAGATAAAGTTGACAACCAACAGAAAGCCAGACTGACTTCTGTTCTGGGGTTGGTACATTGTTAACAGCGTTGATGAATAAATAAAGGCACAATATAGACTTAGAATTGTGCAGTTTTAAATATATGACATACTGTAGTTTAGGCTGAATACAGGGAAATCTTACCAAGTTTACATTCTGTGTGATGTTGAAAATATGTGACTAGTAGATTAGCCTTTATCATTTACACAGCAGAAGGCTTCAAATGGAAAGTGCAGATCAGTGCTACTGATTTGGTAGTGGGTGATATTCCAAAGGGTTTGGTACAATGTGTTAAGAGCTTGGTAAGCTAAATGCTTTGGGCTAAGTGCTTTTTTTGCACTATAGTTCAATAAAATGAAGTGCAAATAGAAGTACTGTAGTAGAGTTATAGCAATACAAGGAGAGACAGAAGTGGTAAGAAACCTGAGGGTTCTCAAATTACCAAAAAGGAAAAAGTGTTTATAAGTGGCATTCCGATAAGGATGAGATTGGTCACTGTGGCACTGTTATGCAATGTCCAGCAGTATTCATAAATAAACAGTGACTGTCTTGATAAAGGTCAATGTAATGGACCAAAGCGTAGGCATTTTCATAAATAACAAACATCACACACACACTATAGTTCCTGCATAGAATTACCAAAATGTTTCAATACAGCAACAAGGTAGTTGGAAAAGACAGAATGGTCCTAATGCATATTGTTAGTTGTGCTACAAGCAAAATGAAGAAGGTTTTAATGCTACATTACTGATCTCTGGTAATATCTTGCATGGCGTAATTTATTCAGTTCGTGAGGTTGCATATTCAGAAGAACACAGGCAGCAGAAGCAAAAAAGGATCACCTAATGACTTCAGTTACAATTGTGAAAGAAAGGGAGATGCTTAAAGACTTTCACAAACTTCAAGGGCAGAAACAGTGTGTGGAACTACCTTGTTTTCTAGAAGAAAAGCTCTACAACAAGAAATCATGGCATGAAATTTGATGCAAACAGCCCATATCTGTCAATATTTCTATGGTCGTAAGGGAATTTATACATTTCTAATTGCAAAGAATAATGTAAATGAGAAACTGAAAATAAAAATATATATTGTACCATATCTGAGCATCAAACTAACATATTTTTATACATTAGTTTAAAGAACATATCACAGCTGATTAATTGTCCCTTTGCAGAGACCTGGAAGCCAGGTCCAAATATAGTATTTCCTTTGTGGGCTCAAGCTATGCAGTAAAAATGACCAACCTTGCCAAAATGTTAAACATTTTCAGAGTGTTACCAATTCTAATTTAAAGGAAAGATAGGAAGTCTCCAAAAGAACTTTTCCAAATGAATTTGGGTTTGGTAGAAAACCCAGGGTCCAAAGTACTGTAGAATCTTGATTAGTTCCATACACTCTAGGGATCTGACTGTCCATTGCTTTATGGCATACTATAAAGTTGCATAATGCAGTCAGCTTCATTGTGGCACCTAAGCAAGTGTCTAGTAAATGGGTTGATATAGAAGCCTTTCACGCCAGACCTATTTACAGTACAGTACATAGATTTTTTTAAACTTTGGCTTTCCGAAAAGTTCATTGTCAGGAGTTTCCCCCCCCCATGCTTTTCTTATACCCCATTGTTTCTATTGTTTTAGAAATAATAAAAAAATGAAATTAGAAACAAAAGATAATTAAATTAAAATTGAAAGAGCAAAAACACAGTCATTTTGTAAGGAACAGTATCTGATGTTTTAATGCAATCTTCTGTACTTCAAAGTAGATATGAATGATAAAGATGCATATTTATTAGTAAATAACATAGCTACAACCTGATAATGATATTTAGTAAGGAAGGTGAAAGTTGCCATTTTTTATTTTTGTCATACAGGTGCTTGATATACAGTAAAGAGGTCTGGGAACACCGTGGGTATTTCTCAATTTTAATAAAATTAAGATTTCCTAAAAAGCTACTACAGTATATACCAAAAAAGGTAATTTTGAAGGCAAGATGTACAAATGAGTTCAGCGCCTCTGGTTGAATAAATGCTATAATGCAAATGCAATATGTAAAACCAAATCAAAAAGTGCACATCACAATCCTGTGTTTTGCCTTTAATTGTAATATTTCTTACATTCTTAAAACACCAACCTCTGCCATTGTCATTTAATGTGGTGATATGGAAATATTGATACCTGATCTCTACTGAATACATGCAACATGTACTTTTCAGGCCAACAATGGTAAGAGATCAGATTTTGAGTGAAATGTGTTTCCATATACTGGAGGTAATTACCATTAAACTATCAGTACACACAATGTACAGTATGTAGCTGCACAGATACACTAACAATAACTACACTGTACTATTCTGGAGCTGCAACTACCTAGAGAATGAAGTCAGGAAAGGTTGAGGCTTGACATCCTCCACTGCTGCTGACTTCACTTCACAGCTTCTCTGCAACTTTCATGGAGTTTTGCGACATTAGCAGCAAAACGTGTTAGGTTGCGTATGTGTGATAAGCAAACATTTGACAAACGCAAAACACACATTGCTTTGATTGTTAACCTGTAAACAAAATTGCCAAAACTTTAAGCTTTGTACAAATTTCTATTAAATATGCCAGACCGTACAGAGAATGAACTCGGACATATGTGTACATCTCTACAATTTAGCATGTGAACACCAACAGAAAAAGTCCTATTGTACAGGTATTATAGGTATTACACATCAGATCAAACAAGGATCAGTGCATTGAGGCACTTTTGTTTATGTTTTCACTGTGCACTTTTAAGGAAAAGTATAGAAATTCTATTAATAAATAGCACTGCAGCTTTTACTGGTAGAGGCATGGAGTATAGAAAAATTTGCCTCCAAATATGAACTGCTGTTGTAATAATAAAAAAAAATGCATTAGTTACTGTAGTATATATGTTTTTGGTAATACTTGCATTTTTTTTAAATATATGATATATTTACTGTTATATAACATTATAACCTGAGCCAGATATGTTTTCATATTTTCACATAGAACATGTGTTTTATTAATTATGAATAATTATTACTATTTGGTATTTACATTTCATCACATACATCATGTACATATGTACATAACACATCTGCTTATCCATTAGCAATTCCAAAAAGTGTCCCTTAGAACAGATTAAAAAACCAATGGCCTCACCTTTACTAGTTACCAGATGTTATGTGAATCATGTTAGATCGGTTGGTTGTGTATAGTATTTTAGATGCATTGGATGTTTGTTTCTATCACTGTTTGGAAAACAAAAATTATATCTACTTGAACTACTTAACAAAACTCCTACATTGCACAACCCTGCTTTGTGTAGAAATGTAGCAAAAGTCAGATAATTGAATTATAAATGACCAAAGTCCCATGGTATATGTTACTACCTTCAATACAAAAACATTTTTTTTACATCTCTCTAGTTAGGAAAGCTATTTCAGCACTACTAGGTTAAACAGCTCCTAAAATAGAACTCTAGGCAGGGGACACGTCCTCTTGAAAGAAAAAAATATTACATTATTTTTTATCATGGGCGGTCTTCTAAACGGCGGATGTTCCTAGCCCCCTTGCTAGAAAGAAGTACAAGATGACAGAAGCATAGACTACTCTCCCATTCCATTAAACTGTAGCAGTATAGGAGCACACTTAACAAAGCAACTGCTAGTGAATACAACTGAATTAAAGCATTATAATAATTCAGGATTTTTTTAGTTCCGTGTTGTACAGTATGTACAACAAAATGCTTAAGAAGGAGAATGATTTAAACATTTAAAAGTCAGTATACTGTTCAGTAGAAGTAAAATACCATTGTCTACATTTGAAGTGCTCGAATGAACAATATGAAATACACTTGCGAAACTCCATGTTTGATTGAGTGGTCTCTGTGCAGTTCTCTTCTAGCCACAGCACTCCAATCACCATGGCAACACATCCTTTTATTCAACCCAGCAAACACACTTAAACAAAAATAATTTTATGATAAAATTAGCCTTCTGCTTTGCTTTTGTGTGCACTGCATTCTCATAGCAATATACAATGACTCATATTTGTATTCCCCAATAGTAGTTTTAATAACTATATCTAAATTTATATATGCATTTAACAGATTCCTTAAATAATATTGAAAAGAACAAAAAACGTAAGTATTTGCAGTAACTTGAATGCAGGATGCATAAAACATGTAACCTATGCTAATTAGCATATTTTTCATCTGTTATAAGATCTGGTGTTTATTACTTGGGAAACATTTTTTAAACAAAATTCTAGCTCTGCAATTTCAATGGCTTCAAGTTGCAAAAAAAGAACATGGATTTTCAGCAACAATTCAAATTGAATGGTGGTTCAACACATTGGAAGATACTAACACTTTACCTTACTGTGTTCTTTAAATGCATGGCAAAGCACCTGGTAAATGGTAATAAACACAATAAAACATCATGCTGCCAGAAATTGTTTAGTCAACATGTAGTGAACTCAGATAGTGACTTATATGTCAATTCAAAGAGTATGTTTACAGCAGGGCTTCACTACTTTAAAAACACCCAACATAGGTCTTTCTCATCTCCAAACAGTTCCACATAATGTTCAGAGAACAGCACACAGAATAATAAATGTTACTGCTACTAACTATTCCCTATTCAGTGTAAGCAGCTGATCAATTTGTGTCACCATGATAAACAGTAAATAGTCTGATGAGGCATAGGTCATGTTTTAACACTTCCTTTGGGTCTCCAAGCTCTTCTTCTCGTCATACACTGTAATCATATCAGCAGCCCCATGCTATGACTTTATATAATCTCTTCTTCCTTGAAGTCTATACCTCTCTGTATTCATTTCAGTCAATGCATCATCGCATTCATAGTTCAAAAACTTAGGACATGTGATCTGGGGTTGGGGTTTTTGGTTTCTGCTCCCATTCATTGTTGGGAAATCAAAATTGGTGATTTATTTCACACCAAGCAATTAAAAGCACACCCGGGAGAGCAAGTTCTGTGTATCCAAGGCAATGAATGACCCTGGAAAGAAGCAGCTGTCCCTCTACCATTTTTTGCCACAGGATAGTAAAAATACACCCTGGAGGAAACCCTGTGACAGCTCCAGGACATGTCACCTTTTAGGTTTCGGGATGTCACCTGCCTGAGACACCCAGAGAATGACACAAAGGAGCATTGGTACATTGTGTGTGAGGCATTTCAGCACCGGGTAAGGGGACAGCTCCGGGAGAGCTGGGAGCTTCTTACCTGTCGCCAGGTTGAGGGAAATCCTGGCCTCGGCCAGATAAGGGGTGTCACTTTTTGACCTGACTCTCCTGATGGGTCGCCGGTCAGTCTCCTCCTCTGAAGATGCCGCCATTAAGGGGTGAGCAGTGTACAGGGTCGCCCGGCGAGCTAATGCAGTGGGGAAAACCAAAACCAAAAAGGGGGAAGGACGAGAGGGAGGAGGAAGAAAAAGATCAAGGAGGAGGGGGAGAGGTGGAGGAGAGAGAGAGAGGAAAGGGAGAAAGGGGGAGAGAAAGCGACAGGAGGGGGGAGGGGAGGAGGAAAACGGCAGAAAGACAGACAGGGGAAGGGTAGGAAGGAGAAAGAGAAAATGTGTTAAGGATCTGCGTTTAGATGGGAACCGGAGCAGAGAGAGCAGCAGTGAATGGGAGGTGAGGAGATCCCTCCCCTATCTCAGCAGCAACAGCATCCTCACTATTCATGTTCATAGGAGCAGAGATACAACCACAGCTATGGAAGGGGACATCTCTCCCAGGACCATGCAGCGAGGTCCATTGGCGGGTACAAGGGAACTGCTGTATTCATCCTGGCAGCATCTGATTTTGGAGGGTTACATAGGAATTCATAAACCACTACTAGTGCTGGATGGGACTGCATTAGGTTAATTCAGAAAACCTCATACAGTAGATGTCTAGCTATAAAGGCTGAGCTGAAGTGATGTTATGGACTAAAATAAAAATGTCATTAATGGCACAATTCTGACTTTAATGACAACGAGGGCTATGTATACTCTGGTTAACAAAATGTACAAACTGAGGAAAATCAGCAGCAGTCGAATTTTAGGGAAAAAAACACCTCATTGCTTTCAATGAGATTTTCTTAGTTTGATACACACCTGGTGCAGCGTTTTACCTGTTATAAACCTTGATACATAGCGTCAAAAGACTCAATTAAAGTCCTGTAAGCCAATAAGGTGGGGATGTGAGATACCGTACTGCTGAATAATAAACGAGACTTGCTTTCAATCAACTACAGTAGATTACAGTAGTACTACAGTACACACACAACGGAGGGAGAGGTGACCACTCACCTCGAGATTGTGGGGTTGTTACATGGGTTATCTTTCCCATTTTATTGTACCATACTGTGGCCTCGTCTAACATCTGTACATTTGAATCTAGGATATAGATGTCATTTTTGACTCGGAAATACAAGCATGTGGTGGCTGAATGTGTGTATCTTTAGCAAGATAACTTTTAAAACTCACAAGGGCACACACCACTAAATAATACATACATGTGTTGCAAATTAATCTAGCGAGGAAAACACACCTGACATGTTTATGCTGCTGCTTTTTGTGTATCATGTTCCTATTTCTGCCAGATATATTGATTTATTCAGCCATATTCCTTTATTGGTGTCAATTGTACCACGGATCTCTAGCTGGCAATAATCCAACTTCCTGATGGCTGCTAGCAGTAACATTTCCTAAATAATTTCAGTGCCCCCTCACATAATAATAATAATAATAATAATAATAATATATATATATATATATATATATATATATATACACACACACACACACACACACACACACACACACACACACACACACACACACACACACACACACACACACACACACACACACACACACACACAGTAACCAGGGAAATCCAGGTAACAAAGAGACAGCACATCGCAATAATGAAGTAAATAAAGTGTATTAACAACACAGTGGCTGCCCTGTGTTGTTAATACACTTTATTTACTTCATTATTGGGGAGTGCTGTCTCTTTGTTACCTGGATTTCCCTGGTTTCCCTGTACATGTTTCTATATGGGACGAGCATCTGCCTTCATTTGAGAAACCGTGAGTGCAAACTATTTTTTCATTGACTATATATATATATATATATATATATATATATATATATATATATATATATATATATATATATATATTATATAATCTCGATGAATAATGTAAAACAGAAATGTGGGTTCATAGTACCAAGTGGATGCGACTTTTTTCTGCAACATAAACACATAGCCTTGGTTAACAATTGTAGTAACTATTCTTTGATTACTTATAGCAATAATAACAGGGTCCAGAAGGTGTCCCATCTGTCTAAAACATCTTCCATTAAACTGTATAATCTTCTAGTCAATGAAACTTTAAAGGCAGGTACAGTGAATACCAGTTGAAATGAGAAGTATGTTTTTTGTGCCAGTTAAACAATTAAAAGACTAGTATGAAAGTGACTTTAGAAATTATTGTAGTGAAGACAGGCTTTCCAGTCACATCAATAAATATATGCAGTATAAATATCTTGAAGCAAGTGTAGTTGAATTATGCCTTAATTCTCCAATACACTACAGTACTTCCCAATTGCTGCAGTTGTGTGAACTATTTCATGTTTATATATCGTTACCTCTTTCCTTCCCTTATTCTAGTATAGTATTTGTTTGGTATTTTAATTCTGCAAAATGTTCATCAGATGTTTTTGTTTCATAGAATTATGTTTTAAGTGCAAATGAAGGTCCTTAATCGATTGAGAATCACTGTAATAGTATTGCTAACTGTTCAGTAAAATGCTATTGTTACTCATCTCTAATACTACATTCCAGTGTTTACAATGTGTCCTGCACTACAGTATATATAGTAATCTATAAAGTGTCTCAGTTGGAGCTTCCCAGTGCTTAAATAATAAATATATTAAAGTGACAGTACTAAAGTGATTTCAATATATAGTGAAATAAATTAACGTGACTGTGATTATATATAGGATTAGGATAAAGGCGGCCGCAGCTGTATAAAAAAGTGTAATAAGGCACTGTGAATATAAAAAGAAATCCCTGACTCAAACTCAAAAAAGGAACAGAGTACTTGGTCCCAAACACATGTAGAATCTCAAAGTTTTAGGATGCAGTGGATGTCATTCAAAAGACAGTGGAGATTGAGATCACACTGAGACTGTCACTTTGAAGATTTTCTCTGCAATGTTTTAAAAGTTTTTTTCAATGTGAGTGCACATTTTTTACATTTATTCAGATAATGTTTGTTTATACTATCTGCACTATTGCATTTTTCTCAGTTTCTCCCCCCCAAGATCAATTGCAGTTCACAGATTGACTCACAGTTTGCCACAGTATGGGACATGCTTATTTAATCCAATTACATGTGAGTAAACACTTCAGATGAATTTGCAGACCACATACCTGTTGTGACAATATGGCGACATTATTTTTTCTTGGAGCACATCCACTATATATAGTAACTATGTTATATATCCTACTCAAGATTTTAATATGATACATTGCCTCTTTTAGACCACCCTGTTAGCTACCAAATAAGATCTGTCAGTGGTATCTTTGTTGAGGTTACACTGTAGGAATTGAGGCCAATAACTATACAAGTCAATGGAATGGAACATGGATGATTAATACATCTACTTCATTTCCTTTCCAAATTCCCCTGAAATATGGTGTTTTCAGATGTTCGTTGGTATCATCCTACTGTAGATGCAATCACATTTTAATGTGAATATTCTTTCTATATACATATTTTGATAAGGAGACCCAATATAGTATTATTTATTCAACACAAAGCCTTCTTTTTGAGATATGTAAAAAGTATCCTGTTCTAAACACTTCTGTTTTGGGAGCCTTGGAACACAAAAGATAATTAACAATAGTTTATGGACTCCATCTCAGTGTCCTAAGAGTACTGTGGTGTGCTTACCAGCAGCCATCTTTTTCTAGCTCAGATTGCCAGCGACATTGTAAATGTGTAAAGGAACAGCAAAGTCTTCTTTACTATAAATTAAACCACCCTTGCACTCAAGCACTCACCGTTGTTTGAATATGTATGTAAAGGGATTAAATAGATGAAATCATGTCAAGATTGGATATAGATAGTATATCATGTAGAGTGGTACAGGGTCCAAATTGGGAGTCTCTACCACTCATATCTCAGTCTGGCCTCTGCAAACTCCTTTGTGTATTCAAATGGTTTGGCAGTAAGGCCTCTGGTTTCCAATAGCAGTTTCAAAATGTACATTTTCCATTTCTTTAGAAATGTACTGCTCCTGCTATCCCTATCCAGAGAGACATAAGACCTTTCAGTAGACATGACTCCAGTCTACTAGTTGCCCCAGGATGGGTGGTTAGACCTCCCGGGTGGGTAGCGGGAGGGGTTACTCCCGCTTTCTTTCTCTAGCCTCTTTTTTTGGCCTTCAACAGTGGACTGCAGCCAGCAGCCACAAGGATGGCACTACCTAGACCTGGTTTTCACTAAAAACATTTCTCTCTATGATTTTTCTATTTCTCCCTTTTCTCTCTCTGACCATCATCTCATCTCATTTTGTCTCTCTCACTTTTCCCCTTCTCCACCTCCATCTACCCATCATTTCTGCAGAGACCTACCAGCTTTTGATTCCACTTTACGCTCCTCACTCTCCTCTCTCAGCTCTGCTCCAGACCCTGACAATCTAGTCAGGAACTACAACTTTGCCCAATCCTCCTCTCTTGATCTACATGCCCCGCTTTCTCTCTGCCATTCTCACCCTTCTAACACCAAACCCTGGCTACATTTCCTTTAGCTCTTGCTTTGGTTTCTGGACCGTCTCGTGCTCCCTCTTGTACCGAGTCACCTGGCCTCTAATCTCTTCCTCCAGCGATGCTCTGGTGATGCTCAGGGTAGCCTTCAGTTCCTCTTGCTGCTCTGCCAGGACACAATAGGTACTCAGACGTTCCTGCAGCACTTTTACTTTGTTAGCTGCCTGCAGATTTTCTTCTTTCCCCTCTGTAGGTGCGTATGCAGATCTTGCAGATGGCTCTGCAGTAAGTGCTGTGTTTGGGTGCATTGCTCCAATGCTTCTAACTTTTCCTGTTCAAATTTCATTTTTTCTAGCTTGTGAACCTTTTCATTAATTTCACTGACAAGGTCAGTCAAATCAGAAATTTCCTATTTCAGACTTGTATTTTCTCTTTGTACAGTCTCTATAATTTTCAGGCCCTCCACGTAGTCCTCCTTCCATTTACGCACTTTTGAGTTCAAACTCCAGGTATCCTGGTGTGAGACTATTAGCTCTGGGTTGGGAGTCTGATGCTCCTTCTGAGAGACTTTAAGATCCATACTAAGACTGTGGACATCTTTTTGAGAGTCTCCAGCTCCTCGGCGAGACAAGGAAAAGCCTTTTTAGAGATTTCCAGTTCTGTCCGGCGACTGCTGATTTCTTGGTTTGAGACATTCAGTTCTATGCATAGAGTATAGCTTATTCTGAGAGACTTCCAACTCTACGCAATTGCGAACCTCTTGCTGAGAGACTCTAATCTCTTTCAGTGCCTCCTCATACTTCTGTTTCAGGTTAGCAATCATTTTGTCAGACTTGCTCTGCTTTTCATCCATGGCAGCAACCGCAGTGTTTTCCCTTTCTAGACTAGTCGTCACCTCCTCTAACTCACTCCACAAGAGACACTCCGTTTTCTCCCAACCTGCCTACTCAAGTAAACCTGGCAGTATACATCTCTGTAACTCTTTGTTAGCCTCTTTCTCCAATTGTTCACGGAGAAGGTCACAGTCCTGCCTGGCAGTTTGCATCTTCAGGGCTGGTCAAGGGATCATCACTTATTGGTTCTAGCTCTGCTCTCCTGGTACGGTTTGTTAAGGGTTTATTACAGTCCAGATAGACATTTGTGTGGTGTACCCGACTTCTGCCTTGGGCCTTCTGGAGATTCTGTTCTTCCAGAGACCTATCATCCATTCCCTCTAGGCTGCAGGAAAATCCATCTCCTGGCTTCCTATCAAATCTGTATCACACACTAAATTCTCTTCTACACTTTTAAAACTTTACACTTCTTCCCTGCCTTACATCACATCGCTAATTTCTCGCTATATACCATCCCCACTCTTGCCTTCTGCTCAAGGATATCTTCTCTCTACACCTTTTGTTTCTAAAGCCCTCTTCCGCCTTAAACCTTTTTCACTGACTGACCCACACCTCTGGAATACCCTTCCCTCAATATCTGACTAGCACCTTCTCTATCCACCTTTAAGACCCTTCTTAAAACACACCTCCTTAACAAAGCATATGAGTAGCACCGTGGCTGATACTTTACACCTTAGGCTGCGCTTATAGTGCTGGCAACGTCGCCCGAAAACAAATGTATTGCCGCCGTCGCGTGCGCTTATAGTAAGCGCGACGGCAGCAACACAAAATTTGGAAGCCGGTCAAATTTGATTTTTCAGAGGCTGTCGCCACATGTGACAGCCTCTGAACCAATCAATGACCTGGTCGCCTGCGATGTCGCCGCAAAGTGAATGACAACTTTTGCTAGCGGCGACGGGTGACATCACCTGTCACGTTGCCGTCGCGCGCACTATAAGCACGGCCTTATACATAAACCTTAGCCCCTTACAGATGCACTTACCAGAGCACCTTCGTACTGTCTCTGCTTACTAATTCCATTGTAAGATCTTCGGAGCAGGGACTCCTTTTCCTAAATGTCATTTTTATTTCTGATGCACTTCTTCCCACTATGTGTTATTTGTATTATTTGTTATTTATATGATTGTCACGTGTATTACTGCTGTGAAGCGCTATGTACATTAATGGCGCTATATAAATAAAGATATACATACCTACATTACCTTAGCACTAGTAACCGCTAAGTAATTAAGGGATTAACCCCTCCTGCAACCCTACCAGGAGGCCTAACCACCCACCCTAGGGTGACTACAATCTTCACCCACCCCCTCTACCACCAACAAACTGGGTATTGGTGGTTAAACCCTTCATTACCTTAGCAGTTAGCTACTAATGTAATAAAGCTCTGCTTTTATTTTATATTTGTTACATAGGATTGAAGCAGGGAGTCTCCAGGGCTGAACCACATTACTTTCAGCTGCAGTGCCCCCATCTTCCCCAGGTACAGGCCCCAGCATTGGGTGTCAATATCTCTTGCAAGTTTAAATGTCCCAGTCGAGGGGGCTGTGACACAGTACATTTAAACTTGCATAAGATACCGGCACCCAATATAGAGGCCTGTACCTTAGGAATTATGGGGCCCACGGATCTGAAATTAATGCGGTCCAGCTTTGGAAACCCCCTGCTTCAATCCTATGTACTAAAAATAAAAACACTGCAATCGCCTGTAAGAGCTGTACATAGAGAGGGATCACTTCTCTCTCCTCTCTCTGTGTAGCTCTTCCAGACTGGTGGAGGAAAATAGTAAGTGCAGGTCATTTAGCTTGTAAAGCAACTACAAAATCGAATAGTATGGCACTATTTTTAATAAATGGTATAGAAAATGCTATTTGCAATAGAGAATAACATTTTTCACAAGTTTCCTACTGCGAGCTATGAACATGCCAACACGATCAATTTTGCAATTACAAAATCGAAGCTACTAGAATACGCCCCTAAGACTTTATCTGCAATTTCTTTGGCCATGTTGTGGCACCATCAGTTGTAGCATTTGTAGAAATGTTCTTCTTCCTGTCTGCCTTTTCCTGTCTTTGAGACTTAGTTGCCCTGTTGACTGTAGCCCTCTAAATATTTTTCCATAGATATTTCGAAATAAGACAGAGAACTGAAAATAGGAGCTGTGTCAGAGACTAGAAATAAGTGTTCATTGTGTCTTGATTGTGATCTTGACTTTCTATTGCATTGTACCTTACAAGCCCTTAGGAGTCAGACCATTTCTTGTTGCTTTATAACCCAGGGACACTGGGAATGTGGCCATTCAAAGAGCTGGTGTCATTGCTCTGTCCAGACTAGAGCAGATAGGCTTCAGGCTGTCTGATGTACAGTATAGGTTATAAAGTTTCCTCTTCCTTCTTTTCAAAGTAATATTTTTATTTTTCATTTGAACACAGCAGCAGTGTCCTGGAATATTGACAGATCTCCTCCAGAGGAGCCCCATAGGAATCTACAAAGAGTAGTGAAACGCATAGGGCGGCATCAGAGCTGACACTCTGCAGTCCCATTTTGTGTTTGCGCAGACCAGACAGATCTCTGGAGAGTTGCTGTAGGTAGAGAGGATCCACACCACAACAGACTAGCAGCACTGTTCCAGCAGTTAGCTGATCTCTTCTGGACCCCTCTTGAGTGTCCTACATAGATGATTCCCACATTTATTCGGGAGTTTTTAACTGTATTATCTCATTTGTTGTTAGTAAAATTGATTTGCACCATGTATTTTCCTCCAAAGATAACAGGCAGCCTCAGAGAGCCCAGTATGCTGCGCTATCTTGCGCTGCACAGTGGGGTTGCCTGCGTGTCATGACTGTGCGTTAGGCACGGCCAGCTCTGCTCCACACTTGGACTCTGGGAAACGGAGGGGTCAAGATTTCCCTCCAATCGATTCGGCCCATGAGCCAGCATGAATAGTGGCGTTACACGGTGCAAAACCGTAATCTACCTGTAAGTAGTTTTTAAATTAAACTTTGTAATGTTGAACTAGTAAAATGCAATTTTTTTGCCCCTTTTTTCAATTTGCTCAGATGTGAAGAAGTATTTATATATAATGTTTTATATTTTTACTATGAACATAGTAAGAAAAAGTTTTGAAGGGTTTTCACAATCTGTAACCAATCTTTGTTTGCTGTAAGATTACTTGTTGATTTCACAGGTTAATTGTGCATTAGCTATTATAATTTTGCCCTTTGTTTGTAAAACACCTGTTAGAAAAACAAAGAAAATTGTGTGGCAATAAATGCGCAATAAGCATGCATTTCACTTCACCCTTTCAAAATAAATATATACTGTGTAGTATTGTCAGGGTCGCCTAGACCTCCTGCCTAGCCATAGCTTCCTTGTCCACTGGGTGTGCTGCTGCCTTCTGTTGGCTCTGGGTTCCTCTGTCTGTCTGTCTTCTTGTTGCTCCTGTCTCTGTCCTTATAGCTTGCTTCCTGTCTGTTGTTTTTGCCTTTGCTTGATGTCAGACTCCTTATGCACATGCTTCTGATTCCTGATTTGTTTCTGTACCTGTACCTGTATTATAGAAGTCTGTTCACAGTAAAAGCCCTTGCTGGTAATCTGGCTTGTCCCTATTTGTTCCTGTTCTCAGTCCCTGCCCCCAGACCTGTCCTGCCCCGCCTGTCCTGTTCCAGTCTCCTCGTTGCCGACCTCTGCTCGTTACCTGACTTCGCTACCTGCCACCTGCCTCGGACCCCTGCTTGTTACCTGACTTCGCTACCTGCCGCCTGCCTCGGACCTCTGCTTGTTACCTGACTTCGCTACCTGCCGCCTGCCTCGGACCCCTGCTTGTGACCCCTACTTCGCTTCCTGCTGTTCCGGCCACCGAGATCCTACCCGCCACAGGAGTCTCCCGTGACAAGTATATACCTGGCACATTGTGGATCGGGTATACAGAAGATTGGGAAGGGCTGGGATTGACCCGGCGGTCTTGGTACATGTTGGAACCAATGACAAAGTTAGAGAAAGATGGATGGCCCTAAAAAATGATTTCAGGGATCTAGGCCAAAAGCTTAAGGCAATGACCTCCAAGGTAGTATTTTATGAAATACTACCAGTGCCATGCGCTACCGCAGGGAGACAGTCAGAGATTAGGAAGGTTAATGCATGGCTAAGAAAGTGGTGTAGGAAGAAGGGTTTGGGGTTTTTAGAGCACTAGGACTCCTTTTCAGACAGGTTTTTGGGGGTGCTTAAAGACAATTATATGACCAAAATTATTGAGGAACCAACCAGGAGACGGGCAGTACTGGACTTGGTAATATTAAACAATGAAGAAGTAATAGAAAATATTCAAGTCCTGGAACATTTGGGTAACAGTGATCATAATATGGTCTCATTTGAAATAAATTATCAAAAAACAGATTACTTGGGTTCAACAAAGACCTTAAACTTACATTGGGATGAGGTTTTTGCAAGGAAAATGTAGAAGATAAATGAGCTGTCTAAAACATTGTTAGAAAAGCACACTTATCAGTGTATAGCATTGGGTAATAAGTATAAAAGAAATAAGTCAAAACCAATGTGGCTAAATAAACAGGTAGGGGAGGAAATGGAAAAGAAGAGGCAGTTGTTTAGATTCTTTTAGTCAGAAGGGACAGAGGCATCGTATCAGAATTATAAGGAATGTAACAAAAATTGCAAAGGGCAATCAAATTAGCAAAAATGGATAATGAAAAAAGGATTGCAGTAGAAAGTAAGATCAACCCTAAAAAGGTTTTTAAGTACCGTAATAACAAAAAAATGAGAAAAGAAGATATAGGACCCTTTCAGTGTGAGATGGGCAGGCAGATTATTGGAGATAAGGGAAAAGCAGAGGTTCTTTGTCTCTGTGTTTACCAGGGAAGAATCATGTTCAATTGTAGTGCCGCAGGAGGAGATCACGACCTCCATATTAATGAACAATTGGTTAACTGAGGAAGAAGTTCATAAGCGAGTTGAAAAAATTAAAGTAAATAAGGCACCTGGCCCCGATGGCATACATCCAAGAGTTCTCAAGGAGTTAAGCTCAGTAATAGCCAAACCATTATATTTAATATTCAAGGACTCCATTTCCACAGGCTCAGTACCACAAGATTGGCGTAAAGCAGATGTGGTGCCTATATTTAAAAAGGGAGCTAAATCCCAACCGGGAAATTACAGACCTGTAAGCCTGACTTCAATAGTGGGGAAACTACTTGAAGGTTTAATACGGGATAATATTCAGGAATACCTAATGGAAAACAAAATTATTAGTAATAGTCAGCATGGATTTATGAAGGATAGATCATGCCAAACTAACTTCATTTGTTTCTATGAGGAGGAAAGTAGGAATTTAGACCAGGGTAATGCAGTTGATGTGGTCTACTTAGATTTTGCAGAGGCTTTTGATACGGTTCCACACAAGAGGTTGGTGTACAAAATAAAGCAAATTGGACTCAGTAAAAATATATGCACCTGGATTGAAAACTGGTTGAAGGACAGACAACAGAGGGTTGTCATAAATGGAACCAAATGGAACTTTTTCAGTTTGGTCTAAAGTCGTGAGTGGAGTACCTCAGGGATCAGTACTGGGACCCCTGCTTTTTAATTTGTTTATTAATGACCTTGAGTTTGGCATCGAGAGCAAAGTCTCGATCTTTGCTGATGATACTAAATTATGTAAGGTAGTAGAATCAGAGCTGGATGTAATTTCTCTCCAGTTGGACTTGGAGAGACTGGAAACGTGGGCAGGTAAATGGCAGATGAGGTTTAATACAGATAAATGTAAGGTTATACATTTGGGAAGCAAGAATAAATAGGCGACTTACAAATTAAATGGAGATATATTGGGGGAATCCTTGATGGAGAAGGATTTAGGAGTGCTTGTAGAAAGCAGGCTTAGCAATATTGCCCAAAGTCATGCAGTAGGTGCAAAGGCAAACAAGATTTTATCTTGCATTAAACGGGCAATGGATGTAAGGGAAGTAAACATAATTATGCCCCTTTACAAAGCATTTGTAGGACCAGGCCTGGAATATGAAGTACAATTTTGGGCACTACTCCTTAGAAAAGACATTATGGAACTAGAGGGAGTGCAGAGAAGAGCCACTAAATTAATAAAGGGGATGGTCAATCTACCTTATGAGGAGAGGCTAGCTAAATTAGATTTATTTACATTAGAAAAGAGGCATCTAAGAGGGGATTTGATAACTATATACAAATATATTCGGGGACAGTACAAGGAGCTTTCAAAAGAACTATTTATCCCAAGGGCAGTACAAAGGACTCTGGGCCATCCCTTGAGGTTGGAGGAAAGGAGATTTCACCAGCAACAAAGGAAAGGGTTCTTTACAGTAAGAACAGTTAAAATGTGGAATTCATTACCCATGGGGACTGTGATGGCAGATATAATAGATTTGTTCAAAAAAAGATTTGACATCTTTTTAGAAAGGAAAGGTATACAGGGATATTCAAAATAAGTAAACATGGGAAGGATGTTGATCCAGGGATTAATCCGATTTGCCAATTTTTGGAGTCAGGAAGGAATGTATTTTCCCCTTATGAGATATAATTGGATGATATGTCACTGTTTTTTTTTGTTTGCCTTCCTCTGGATCAATAAGTAAGTATAGATATAGGATAAAGTATCTGTTGTGTAAATGTAGCATACTGTAGGTTGATCTTGATATACCCATGTCTTTTTTCAACCATCTACTATGTAACTACTGTATAATTTTCAAGGACACATACAGTAACTTTTACTTTAGGGATAATAAAAACATAGTGTAACGGGTATTCCCCACCCAAGAGCATATGGTATGTGTGTGCGGGGAACCTAATGTTACCAGGTGTGGTGCTTTACCTGTTAGGCTCACAGGGGGCCTAAGCCTCCGCCACGGGGAGCCTGGGGCACGTAAAATAATAGGAGTAACCTCGTACTCGGTGCAGTGCCTCCACCTGCGATGGCTCCCACCAGAGGGGGAGTGATCCTCGCAGGACAATATATATATATCACACACACAGCATGTAAAACAACAAATAACTTTACTGTAGCAACCGTACTTAATCATATATATATCAACAGGTGTCCCTCTCTAGAGGAGACACTACTACTGCGTCTCGCAGGACGCTACCCCCTTTCACCGGGTGATCCCACCCCGTGTCCAGTAACCCCACACAATATGTCCTCCACCCGCAAGTGAGATAAATATATGTGTGACTGCGCAGCCACTATGTCTTATATGAATCGATGGTATAGTTGGTGCACTTGTAGATTACCTGCGGAGCACTCCAGTGCCCGGGCCTGCCAAGGAGCTTCACAAAGGATCCTGATGACGAGGGAATACAGGAACTACCGTCCGGGGCAATCCCACCCGGATGGCTGCTGCAGCCGCAGCGGAGGTCTGAGCCCAAACCTCTGGATGGACGCGCAGCGTCCGCTGTGTCCCTAACTGACTCTGGATAATAAGGGGCACGGTCCCTAACCTGGGGCCTGTCCCTGAATAACACTACACTACTGGTGGCTCAGGGCTATCTGGGGCCTAGGGGGCTGCTGGCCTAGTGCAGGGAGTCACTGACTCCTGCACCCTACCTCCTTCCCCTAGCTGCTCCTGACGCCGACTGACTAACGTGCTCCAAGCCCGCGAAATGTATCCAATCTCCCATGCAGGGAGATGCTGTAGCCCTATTGGCTCCCTGGGGTCATGTGGGGTGCTCCTAGGCTCATGGGATATGTAGTCCCTTCTCTAGAGCCCTCTCTCTATTGGCAGCGTTCGCGCGGTCTATCTGCGCATGCGCAATGTCCCTGGCTGGGCGCCGCATGCGCTCGGGAGCCGCCGGGGACCTCCGGAGCACCGGAGTGCTCCCTGCTTGGCCCCCACCCACCAGAAGTGCCAGCGGGTCTATCAAGTGACCCCCGGCAGCGGAGGTAAGAGGAGAGGGGGTCGCGGCACAAAAGGGGACCTGGCTACATCCTCCACCTGGTAAAAAACCCCAATGTCCTCGCTTGGGATACATAACTCAACCATGTACAGAAATTATATAATAAAAATGCAGTTCGATCATATAACTGAGCACATTCGCATTGACTTTATATGATGTTGCATAATTCTGTGAGCATCACAATCACAGATTGGATTTTGCTCCGAGACCACTGCTGAGCCTCATAATGGGGTGCCCCAATTTGATCATTGGTTACCCGATTTGGAGGGTACCTGACTCTTTGGCTCCTTCGGAGCTGTTCTTCTACAACTCCCTCTGGGGAGTAATAAACACAGTCCTGAGGCTCAGCCTCTTCCCTTGAGGGGAGAATTGTCTCTGGACAGTCTCTGTTTGGCACAAAGCACGGGCTCTGTGGATCCAAAGGCTGGCCTGTTGGGGCCACCTTAGTAGGCGTTGGCCTACGGGGCCCTTTACCTGTAGCTCCTCCGGGAGATGCCCCTTCTGTGGAGTAGTCCCTTTGAGAGGGTCCTTCCATAGGGTCTTCAGGAGTTTCAGAGTGGTTTTGTTATTGACAGTCTCTTTACCCATCTCTGATAAGTCGGACTCACCGTTGAGCGGTGTGGCCAGTATTTCTGCTTCCTCATCTCCCACTTGTGGAATGGGGAGAAGATGGTTACGGTGCCATACCTTTACCCGGCCTTCAGTGTCTTTGATGCGATAGACCGGGAGGCCAGGCATCTGAGATTCTATTTCATATACCCCGTCTCTCCATCGGTCGGCCAATTTGTGTTTTCCTGGGACTCCCAGATTTCGAAGCAACACAGCGTCTCCAGGACGAAGCTCCCGATATTTGACCTTATGGTCATATCGCCTTTTATTGCAGTCAGCTTAGCTGTAGATTTCTCAGCCTGTTGGTACGCCTGTGGCAAGCTGTCTTTGAGTCGTTGCACGTATTTGAAATGGGTAGCGTTGTGTATCCCATCCGTCGATACGCGAAGGCGTACATCTACTGGCAGTCTCGCCTCTCGTCCGAACATGAGGAAGTAGGGCGAGAATCCAGTCGACTCGTGTCGGGTACAGTTGTACGCGTGAACCAAGGCCTCTACATGTCGACTCCATTCAGTCTTCTGAGCACTCTGTAGAGTTCTGAGCATGTCCAGTAAGGTTCGATAAAATCGTTCGGGCAATGCATCTCCCTCGGGATGGTACGGTGTTGTTCGTGATTTAGCGATGTTCAGCATTTTGAGCAGTTCTCGGATCAGAGTGTTCTCAAAATCCCGACCTTGATCGGAGTGAAGGCAGTTTGGAAGACCGTAGTGCACGAAGTACTTCTCCCATAATATTTTTGCCACCGTGATAGCTTTCTGGTCTTTAGTGGGGAAGGCCTGGGCATACGGGTGTAATGGTCCGTGATGACCAGCGCGTTGCATATTCCTCGGCTATCAGGTTCAATGCACAGAAAGTCCATACACACAAGATCCATGGGGCCAGAACTCTTCAGATGGCCCATGGGTGCTGCTCTGGTGGGCAGGGTCTTGCGTTGTATACACCGAGTACAACGGCGACAATGGCGTTCTACGGCCTCTCGCAACTTGGGCCAGAAAAAGCGGTCTCGGACCAACCCAAAGGTCTTCTCCACACCAAGATGTCAATGTTCATCATGTAGGGACTTTAATACCATGTATTGCAAGTTCTTAGGGAGGACTAGTTGTCGTCTATCCGGGTGGTTGTGGTATTGCACCACCCGATAGAGTAAGCAGTTATCGATTTCAAATTTGTCCACTTCCCGCATGAGCGAGGCAACCAAGTCGTTGGGAGCACGCTTCAGAAGGGCTGGATTCTTCTTTTCAACGGCTTGCCTAATGATATTAAAGACAGGATCTCGTATTTGGTAGTCTACCAGATCTTTCCACCGTAGCACTTTGTCATGAGTTATGTTCATCCCTTTTGGATCGCAGTAGGCGGCTGGGACAGCCTGCGACTGGCATCCCAAAGAATCCACAACCCGTAATTCTGAGAAGGCCACTTGATCATTTACGATGGCGGCAGTGCTACACATAGCTCGCACCCCTGGTCCTGGGAGTTCTTCCCATTCCTCATCATCTTGAGTAGCACTTAGCCCTGGCTGCCTGGAGAGGGCGTCAGCCCCGACATTCAAGGGTCCCGGCTTATACTTCAGGGAGAATCGGTAATTGTTCAGAGCTGCCAGCCATCGGTGTCCTGCTGCATCCAATTTGGCCGAGGTATTGATGTACGTGAGGGGATTGTTATCCGTCCTTACCTCAAACGTAACACTGTAAAGGTAATCGTGGAGCTTCTCGGTGATCGCCCACTTGAGAGCCAGGAACTCCAACTTGTGGACGGGGTATTTCTGTTCACTGGGTGTCAGACTGCGGCTGATGTAGGCTACAGGCCGAAGGCCCTCGGGGTGCTTCTGGTGCAGGACGGCACCCAGTCCATTGAGACTGGCATCCACATGCAGAACGTATGGTTGTTTGGGATCAGCATACGCAAGCACCAGCGCTTCGGTCAGACACTTCTTCAATTTCAGAAAGGCCTGTTCACACTCAGATGTCCATTTATCGCCAAACGGCTGACGGGCCGATACGGCCTTCCTTCCTGTATCTTCGGGGTATATCTTCAACAAATTGTTTAGGGGTTTATCTCTACTAGAGTACCATTCCACGAAGCGACGGTAATACCCACAGAACCCGAGGAAGGATCGTAGTTCTGTGACATTCTCGGGACGCGGCCAGTTCACGACCGCTTCTACTTTGGCTGGGTCGGTGGCGATGCCTTGAGCAGACACAATGTGCCCCACGTAGGTCACCGAGGTGTGACAAAACCGGCACTTGTCTAGGGACAATTTCAACCCTTCCTTCCCAAGACGGTCTATCACTTTAAGCAGCCTCTCTTCGTGCTCTTCCAGAGTCCTTCCAAAGACAATGA
This sequence comes from Ascaphus truei, assembly GCF_040206685.1. NCBI lineage: Eukaryota > Metazoa > Chordata > Amphibia > Anura > Ascaphidae > Ascaphus > Ascaphus truei. The sequence goes on from NC_134484.1 coordinate 185,760,219, forward strand.
TGTCGTCCAGGTAGACAAGACACTCCCAAGCGTTCATGTCCCCAATAGTCTTCTCCATCAGTCGTTGGAAGGTAGCAGGGGCCCCACATATACCTTGGGGCATACGTGTAAATTGGTAGAACCCCAGGGGACAGACGAAGGCTGTTTTCTCCTGATCCTCTGCATTCATGGGTACCTGATAGTACCCGGATCGTAGATCAAGCACGCTGAACCATTGGCTTCCGTTCAGAGCATTCAGGATCTCTTCAATGCGAGGAAGGTTGTACTGGTCCGGTATCGTACGATTGTTCAAGGTTCGATAGTCGACACACAGTCGTACGGACCTGTTCTTTTTCCTCACCACCACTATGGGAGAGACGTAAGGGCTCCGTGACTCCATCAAATCCCAGCGGTCTCCATTTCTTGCAAGACGTTCCTCACATCGTCCACATCGTAGGGGCGATGCGACGAGAGCGTTCCCGGATCGGAGTGGCATCACTCAGTCTAATGGCATGTTGAGCGCTGTGACTGCACCCCACATCCATCTCACTCGTGGAGAATACAGTCCGTCATTTATTCAACTGGGTTGTCAGCCGCTCTTTCCACTCCGTTGGCAACGTTGACTCGCCGAAGTTGAAGTCTAACTCGACTAATCGCTCATCCACTGCAGCAGCGTTCACCTGAGACGTTGTTTCTACAGGGCTAACCGTATATATGCAACCCAGACTCTGTCTGGCATCAAGATCCATCGGGAATGGGGAGATGTTCTGCACATATACGTAAGTTCGTAGAGGGATTTTAGTCGTCCACTCCCTTACTTCGGGTAGTACCCTATACCCTCTCTGTACTTCTTCCTCGGGGGTACTCTCCAGAGAGAAGAGCTGATCGTTCTCATCTCGCTCGGGATAACAGCACCAGATGGCCATCCATTGCACTCCCCCTGGTAATATGGTCGTCAGTCCACGTTGGCGATTGTAGAGATCCCCGTGACGCTCCAATGCATATACCCGGTTGCACTCCTCTCGTAAGATGGGGTCTAGGAGCGAATTGGCCAGCGGCAACTCGTTGGTCTCTTTCAGGTATGCTCTGATTACAGCTTGTACTATATCAGTGTTGGTTCCCAAGATGATCGGATGCTTACACTGGTCTTGGGGCTCCGGGCATACCATTGTCGCTACATGCATGGGGTGTTTCTTGACGGTGTTCAGTTGGAGTATTTCCAGTTGAACCCTTACAATCCCATCGATGGGGTAGTCTTCATTACTTAACCCCCTAACCTTCATATGTTCGGCCAACCTCAGGGGGCAGTGTCTAAGGTGCTGGTCATAGAACTTGCGGTATATAATGGTCACTTGTAATCCCGTGCCCAGTAGGGCCGATGCGTAGATCCCTTCCAGTACAACAGGCACGATGGCCGTGGGGCCTACTTGACTGTAAGCTTCCCTTGGTGAGGCGTCATCACTGGGGCCGGAGTCAGAAGGGGCATCTTCGGTTCCAGAAGGAGGGGGTTCTGGGTCAGACGCTGCCATTTGTACGCGGCAGACCATTGACCGGGCTGATTTTCCTCTATCGGGAGTTTTTTCCTCTGGAGGATCCCCCCTCTCCGGACAGTTACTGGAAAAGTGGCCCTTCTTACCGCAGTTATAGCACACAACCTCGCGGCGTTCTGGACGAACCCTGTGACGGGGAAGGTGGTCTGTCGGAGGGTATTGGCTTGTACCCCTTGGACGAGGCGGCAGACTCTTCCTTCTTCTCCATAGAGCACTTTCCCTTTGAGACGGAGGGGCTCTTGGATTTTGCGGTAGAGTGTAACAAAGCATGTGCCTCCTGAATTTTCACCTGGCGCAGCAACCCGGTGAACGTAGGGGGACTCCCGTCCATTATTTTGCTGCAGAGCATATTGGCTATGGGGTGAGTGGGGCTTGATCCCCGCAGGTACTGCTTACTAAGCGCCTCATCCATCCCAGAGGCAGGAATCAGCTTACGATTGAGTAGGATTCCCAAGACCAATTGCAGGCGGTGTATAAAGGCCGACAAGTCCTCTCCCTCCTTCTGATAGAGATTGTAGTACTTCGTCCAGATCGCTCCTTCATCTTCTGCTAGTCCGTACGCTTCCAGCAGGAATTCCACCATCTCCAACGCTGTCAACTCTGGATGTTGGTCCCTGTGGATGGTTACAATGGCAGAAGCGGGAGGCTTGAGACACTCCATGATACGCTGCCTTTTTACTGTGTCAGTGCATGACCATTTATCTACGACTTTTAATGCATTCTCCCTCCAAAGGTCTATCCCTTTCTCCCCCTGTGGTAGTGGAAGTACTCCCGAGAAGGCTTTGAGTTTCCGGTAGCTTTGGGACTGGGAGGCTATGGTGATGGCTTCTACGAATTGGGGTAGCGTCACTCCCATTGCGGAACCTTCATTAGTTACCCTCTCTCTGATAGGCCAAGAGTTCACCTCGTGGGGTGCAGGGGCTGGTGGAGAGGGTGGACTGTCAGCCCAACTAGTGGCTCCCGTGAGAGCGCTTGGAGTAAAGGAGACTTTGACACTGGTGCAGTTGGTGTCCAAGTACTGGTGGACGGTTCATCTGAAGCCTGAGGAGGGACCCTTGATGAAAACAATTCCCGTATTACTTGTAATTCCGATTATATAAGGGGGTAGCCTTCTGGCGGGCACCCGGGGGCTACTAGAGTGTTTGGGGCCGTCTGTTGGCACATGTACCGCCCCACAGTGAATAGTATGGCGCTCCAATAAAAAGTAGGGTCGAACACCCTGCCCCGGTACCATACTTTATCTGACCCTAGGAGCTCCCTCAGCGAGTTCCGGATGTTGTTCTCCGCCAATAACGCTGGAACATTCCCTACGGCCACAACGTAACTAGGGGGCTCCAGGACGGAGATGGCCCATGCATGGACCTCTTGACGTGAGGAAATTACCATGTTGCTGATCTCTTATGATACTGGTTTGAATAGGGCACCCCAGGTCTGACTCTCAGCAGCGCCTCCAAATGTAACGGGTATTCCCCCACCCAAGAGCATATGGTATGTGTGTGCGGGGAACCTAATGTTACCAGGTGTGGTGCTTTACCTGTTAGGCTCACAGGGGGCCTAAGCCTCCACCACGGGGAGCCTGGGGCACATACAATAAAAGGAGTAACCTCGTACTCGGTGCAGTGCCTCCACCTGCGATGGCTCCCACCAGAGGGGGAGTGATCCTCGCAGGACAATATATATATATCACACACACAGCATGTAAAACAGCCAATAACTTTACTGTAGCAACCGTACTTAATCATATATATATCAACAGGTGTCCCTCTCTAGAGGAGACACTACAACTGCGTCTCGCAGGACGCTACCCCCTTTCACCGGGTGATCCCACCCCGTGTCCAGTAACCCCACACAATATGTCCTCCACCCGCAAGTGAGATAAATATATGTGTGACTGCGCAGCCACTATGTCTTATATGAATAGATGTTATAGTTGGTGCACTTGTAGATTACCTGCCGAGCACTCCAGTGCCCGGGCCTGCCAAGGAGCTTCACAAAGGATCCTGATGACGAGGGCTGCTGGCCTAGTGCAGGGAGTCACTGACTCCTGCACCCTACCTCCTTCCCCTAGCTGCTCTTGACGCCGACTGACTAACGTGCTCCAAGCCCGTGAAATGTATCCAATCTCCCTTGCAGGGAGATGCTGTAGCCCTATTGGCTCCCTGGGGTCATGTGGGGCGCTCCTAGGCTCATGGGATATGTAGTCCCTTCTCTAGAGCCCTCTATTGGCCAGCGTTCGAGCGGTCTATCTGCGCATGCGCAATGTCCCTGGCTGGCCGCCGCATCCGGGGACTCACTGCGCATGCATGGTAACTGCAGTCGTGCGGAAGCGCGCTGAGGCTGAGAGAAAGTGGGTGCTTTCCCTGGCCTTAGTTCGCGCGCCATCCGGGGGCGTGTCGGGGGGCGGGCCAGTGACGTCACGGAGCTGGTTCGCCCTCATTGGGGCGAACCGCTCCCGTGACCGGCCCTGCGCTCCTGTGAGCGCCGAAACGAAAACATTTTTAGGAGCTACGCCTTAGCACGCCTGCGGACGCGTGCGCGAGCCCCTGCTAAAGCCGCTTTCATTGCGGCTGCAGGGGCTCACTGACAAGCGTCAGTGCGCCTCAGCACGGGTCAGCGCCTAAGCGCTGACCATGGACTCAGCCTTAATGTGTGTACTTTGGAGTAATGGGCATCCATGGTATGTGAGTAATGGCCGTCCATGCTACTGGTAGTCCAAGTGATATGAAATAGCTCAAGTCTTTAGAAGAATAAAATATATGGGAATTACATAAATTTCCTAGAATCAGAAAAAATCAAATACATATATATGTTATCTTTAGCAGATACATTTGTTTGCAAATAATGGTATTATTTATGACACTATTAAATGTAAACTAACAATTTTTGGGTTGAAAAATTGACGTTTCGGATTTAGACTATTTTTATGTCAGTAAGATATCCTCCTGAATGTGTAATTTTACACTGAAACATTGTTCTTTCAATAAAAAATAATTTGTTTATTAGCTGTAAGTCTGGTTGCGGGATGGGACATTTGGTCATGGCCTTTCCACTGGCGTTTAGCTGCAGGGGGACCCTCTACCACAGCTGCTCCACCACTGGACATTCAGCCAATGCCCTCTTCTACAAGAAGGAGTTTTAAGGGTAGGGAGATAACTTTAGGGGTTTTAGTGGTTAGGGTAGCGGGTTAACTCGGGGTTTTAGTGTTAGGGAAAGTGCGTAGGGTAAAGGGTTTTAGGGTAAGGGGTTAAGGTTTTATGGGTAGGGGTAGCGTTAGTACTAGGGGTTAAGATTAGGGGATTTTAGGGTAAGGACTAAGATTAGGGACGTACCTTGGTGGTGTAGCGGACGAGTGTTCCAGCAGCGAGGTGAGCAGTAGCTAAACGGTGGCGGGCAAATGTCATAGATGGGTCTGGTTGTGCCACACTGTATCTCCTCTTTGAAACATTATTACTGTGCAGCCGTGTATGTGCACCCAGCAATTATACTACGGAGCATTACGTTTCAACATTGCTGCTGTAAGGCTTGTATTCTTTTCTTCTATGTTCAGTAGAGATAAATAGTGTTTTAAATAGTGCAATTTATTGTACAATATTAGATGGTAATGTTCTGTAACTTTTTACTTCTCATATATTTACACTGCCCTAAGAACATTTTATTGAATGTAATGTTTGCTAGCTTTGTACAATGATTAATAGACATAGCACTTGAAATATCAAATTCTATTCAGTTGGAGAATACAAACTTGTAAGAGCAGGGAAAGTGTTTCATGTCTGCATACTTCTCTCTCCTGGGTGACCTTCTCAATTTCTCTCTCTCCTTGATGGAACTTGTTTATTTTCAATATCTCGCTTAGGACCACAAAAGACACCTGGATTTTGGATTCTGATTCTGATGCTAACTCTGTTATAGTAGCAAAGTATTTCATATAGTAGAATAGTATTTCATATTCATTTTGTATTATAACACCAATAATGTATTAGCTTTCTCTTGGTTTTTACTCTTAATTGTTTTGTAAAATCTTTAAACCCATACATACAGAATGAGACAAATAATAAAAAATACGTCAATCAATAACACAGGAAACAATACATGCAATTATTTAATTACATTAGGCAGTAATCCCATTATTTAATTCAATTTTAAGTAGTCCTAAAAACCCATGCAAATTGACACAGATTTCCTTGAAAATATCACTTCTATCTATCTTAAAATGAGCCACCCTTACTGAGGTGCTGTGTGTTTGTGTGTGTGTGTATAGAGCTCCAGTGTGTGTGTGTGTCAGTGTCAGCAGCAGTGTTTATGGGTTTAGCATGTGTGTGTAGCAGCAGTTTGTGTGTGTGTGTGTGTGTGTTGAGGTGCTGTGTTGTGTGTGTGTGTTTGTGTGTGTGTGTGTGTGTGTGTGTGTAGAGGTGCTGTGTTGTGTATAGAGGTGCAGTATTGTGTGTGTGTGTGTGTGTGTGCTGTGTTGTGTGTAGAGGTGGGGGAAAAGTTTAGTAAGTGGCTGCATTTTTTTAATGTGGCTGCAGTCTGTGTGTGTGTGTGTTGTGTTGTGTTGTGCTGTTGTATGTGTAGCAGCAGTTTGTGTGTGTGTGTAGAGCGGCTGTGTGTGTGTATAGAGCTACTGTGTGTGTGTGTATAGAGCTCCAGTGTGTGTGTGTGTGTGTGTGTGTGTGTGTGTGTGTGTGTGTGTGTCAGTGTCAGCAGCAGTGTTTATGGATGTAGCATGTGTGTGTAGCAGCAGTGTTTATGGGTGTAGCATGTGTGTGTAGCAGCAGAGTTTGTGTGTAGAGCTGCTGTGTTGTGTGTGTGTGTGTGTGTGTGTGTGTGTAAAGCTGCTGTGTTGTGTTTGTGTGTGTGTGTGTGTGTGTAGAGCTGCTGTGTTGTGTGTGTGTGTGTGTGTGTGTGTGTATGTGTGTGTTTGTGTGTGTGTGTAGAGCTGCTGTGTTGTGTGTGCAGAGGTGCTGTGTTTTGTGTGTAGAGGTGCTGTGTTGTGAGTGTAGAGGAGGAGCTGTGTTGTGTGTCTAGAGCTCCAGTGTGTGTGTGTGTGTGTAGAGCTGCTGTGTGTGTAGAGGTGCTGTGTTGTGTGTGGTGTGCTGTTGTGTGTGTGTGTGTGTGTAGTAGCAGTTTGTGTGTGTTGAGCTGCTGTGTGTTTCTGTAGAGGTGCTATGTGTGTGTGTGTGTACAAAGAGGGGCGGCAGTGTGTGGATATAGATATCTGCAGTGTAAGCGTACAGTATATAGAGGTGGTTTCATGTATTTACCATTTTATTTTAATATAAAATCTATTTAACTTTACAAAAGTGTCTATTATTTATGAAATAAGCCTACATTTAGCCTATAATAGTAATAATCCCCTCAGAACAGGGCATTACTGGCCAATAATGCCCTGGCTGGGTTAAAGTCCATCGGCTTCGCCTCGGGCCTTCAACTCTTCCAGCCAGGGCATTATTGGCCAGTAATGCCCTGTTCTTCTGGGATTATTACTTAACTGACATTCGATCAAACTCTATCCAACTGATAGGATCCCACAAGGACATGCTCGAAATGACCTTTAGCTTGTTTACAACAAAAGCAACCATTGGATTGATTAGAATTATAGACAGCAGTGCGATAGGGGGTATGGTACATATGATGCAAAATGTTAAATAATTAGGTTTATTTCTATTGAATTGCTTTTAAATAAGGTATACTAGAAATATGATTCCAAACAACTCAAGATATATTAAGACCCAGCTTCTGTACTGTTTCTATTCTCATTTGGTTTTCAAATAAATAGTATCCCAACACTATAAATTAATAAGATAACAATAAAAATAAGAAACCAACTTGTGCCTACTCTGTTGATGTACAGTATTAGCTCTTCCAAAGGGCACAAATGGATAGGCCTTATCAAGCTTTGATTGAAACTCAACCAAAATTGTATTTAATGATTATGATAACTAATGATGTTTAAATTATAGCAGTGCAAAGGTTCAGTTCTCAAAGGCTACCAAAAATACCTGATTTTCAGAGCAAGTCATCTTAGTAATAATTAGGACTGGGCTAATACTGTAGGTTAAGTTTGTGATAGAGACATCCTAAAAACCTGTTTTTATCGTAGCCCTCGAGGACTGAACTTGATCACCATTGTTTTAATGGTATCTGAAAGTGTTCTCTCAGCCTCCCAAGTGGTATGAAATGATCTTGGTAAAGGAACCCTAGATTCTTCACAGCCCTTTCAAATTCCGAAATGTTATGCACCTCATCAGAACCATAATGGCCCACAATTGTTATTACAGTTTTGCATTGGCAAAACCAACAGTAATGTAAAATTCCTACTTCAGACTTCAATCGCCAAGAAAGGGTTGAAAAGAAGAGCCAGAATAAAGTAATCACGTAGGCCCAAATTTCCAAGGAATTTAAATGCGTGTACCTTGGAGAAATGGACGTCCATGACATTTGATTAATAATGGACTTTCATGTTATTATTATTATTATTATTATTAATTAATTATTTTGTAAATTAGAGTGTCATTTATTACACTATTATTTAAGTGTAAATCACTTAGGCCCAGATCCATGGGAGATAAGGCGTGCTAAAGCTTAGAACCCTTAAGTAAAACTGGATCTAATTTATACAGTATAAACTGTAAATTACAACTCAATCTGCCTTTTCACCAAACCCCGAATGCACTAAACTACTTTTGAATAGTAACCAACATTTCTGCTAAATAATTATATTCAATATCTGGAACATAAGGTTATTTTAATTCTCACTGTTAGTGCTAATGATATGTAAAGGCGGTATTTCCCCATACATGCTATTTTATTATAGTCCCATTTGCTTTGTATATCCCCCAAACACATCCCTAAACAGCACATGGAGAGACATCTGTGAATTACAAAGGGGCACACCTTACCTGGATCTGTACCCCCCTATTTTATTTTCTGTACCCCCCCCCTCTTTTTTTATTTATCCCAAACCCTACCCTCCCTTGAAAAAGTCCTACCAAATCTGAGTTAAAAAAAAAAAGGGGGGGGGGGACGACACCTGAGAAACCTGGGAAATAGGATATGAGGAGTCATTTGCATATCTAAATTAGCATATTACCTAAAATAGAAGACTTTGGAAGAACATACTTAGAGCGCAAAGTTGAGAAAAAAACAGAGCATACTGTAGTGTATTCTGTCGATTGTTTTTCTTTCTCTCCTTTGCGCTGTAGGTTTGTTCTTCCAAAGACTACTATTTTTCTCTCCATGTGAGAGATCCAAACCAGCTGCAGGGAGAGTATTAGTTTTATAGCTCAGACCATTGTTATTGTCTGTTAGCGTTTTGATATTTGCACAGTTCTTTCTCTCCCATTTACCTAAAATAGTAGCAACGTTATTTTCCCTAACGTCATTTGCCCTCATTTAACAGAGCTTGGTGTATCTGGGCCACACACCTGAGTGCCCTCCTGCACATGCTGCTGGGGAGCTGGTGTATAGAAGGGATTGCAAAGCCATGAAGCGGCCAGGCACACGTGGTCGCCAGCAGGAGGAGGATGCCACCGGGGAGAGTGAGCCCTAAACCTCCCTTATATGAAGGCTTAATGTATATAATTTGGCAAGATTCTGTGCGATTTATCACGTTTTTCACAATTCCTGTAGCTTTGAAAATTGCTCCCCATTGGCCTGGCTCAGTCGAGGCTAAGCAGAGTGACTACAGAATAAGTGGACTGTCGCCTAGTTTTTGCAAAATGTGACTCTAAAGACCTAGATGTATCAGACATTATTGCACCATCAATGCAATGCGTTAACACAGGCACTTTATTTAACAGTAGTGCTAATGAAAACAATGATTACAGACTGTGGCGGTAGGGAGGGTTTGGCCCGGGATTAACGGGGTTACCCCCCAAGGGCCCCCCTCTAACCTCGCCAGGGAGACAAGGGGTTAACTGGGCTGAGGCCCAGAACTGTGACTTAAACCTTGCTAAATAACATGAAAATGCTTATTCCCCTGTGTAAATGATGTTGTTGCTGGATCAGGGTCTGCATAACCCACCCACTGGGACTTAAGGGGTTAATGAGCTACAGTTTAAGAAAATTCCACTGTATTATGTCCTTTAAGGAAATCTGGACTTCAAAGGGTTAATTGAAGTTGAATGTGAAAAGAGAAGGTTTTAGAACCCCACATGATAGATGCAGATGGGGGAATGCAAGCTTTTGCCTAAATATTGGTTCTCTGTGTTTTAAAACTGCCCTGCAGTTGGTTTGTCCTGGGATTTAAACCCAGGTTGGTGACAAAAGGCAGTGCTGAATAAACAGTTACCTGAAAACTGGTATTTTGGTAACGGAGTAAGCCAGGACCCTGAGCCTTGGGGTACAGCCTCCGGGTCACCCCCCAAGTACACACATATTAAAAATATAACTTTGTCATAAGAGGGACATATATTTTTGATAAAGTGACTTTTTGCAGTTTTTGAAATACACAGGCAGAATGCTAATGGTGTGCTAATGTACAGGCAGAATGCCTGTCTTTGTAATGCGTAAGGAACCAAATGGTGCCTCATATGAGTATTCACGTTTGACATTCACTGGAAGTGTATATCAACAGAGAGGTGTGATACATCGCCCTGATCAATAGGTAACTGACCTAATTGGTTATGCGAAAAGTTACAAGCCGACTTCAAAAGGTTTTATTGATGGGGCCAGGGTGGGGCTACCCCCAACAGGATATCAAAAGTGAGTAACTTTATTAAATATAAGAATACTATGAGATGTCCTTGGCTGAACCGGCTAAGAATTACATAAGTGTATTGGCGGGAGTAAGCCAATCTTGGGGAGACTAAACCCTGTATAGGTACCTGCTGCTAAATGCCAGATATTAATATCTCTATTAATGTTCATATTACAATGTAATTTTTGGTCTTCCTGCGAGCGTCAGGTGCCACCGGCCGTATTAATATATCTCACCGGACTGTGTGTATTACGGAACGGAAGTTATGCAATGATTTGCAGTAAATATGAAATTTTGGTTGAGTCTGAGGAACCCCTGTGGTGATGAGCAGGGAAAGGCTAGAATTTACAAACCTGATCATCAAAGACTAAGTGGCTAATTGCTTATGCTTGGCCCAACGGACAAAAGGAATTAACCAGAGGAAGTGGAACTTTTCACACTGACCACCTAGCTTCAAAAGCTTCAAGAGGATTTTACTAGATGGCACGGAGCCGTAAACTGGGGTACCAGGGTTAAAATGATATATAAGTCAAGCCACCCTTTACCCATGTTGTTCATGTTCATGCTGTTCATGCAAAGTCTGCAGGCCTGCATGTTATCAGGCCTGTTGTTCTATACCATCTTGATTGCTGAGAAGAAATGCCATGCAATGTCTTGGGCTGATTGCTGGATGAAACTGCTAGTTCAGATGGGACTGTTTTCATTATTTTCATCTTTTACGTAAGTGTCTATATTTTGCCTGTTATTGTATAATCTGTTGTGTTCACCTTTATCACGGAATAAATTATATTTATCATATCTAAGTCTCGTCCCAGTTCAAACCCAGGTATATATATATTTATATATAGTTTTGGTGTAAATTACAGCCTGTCGCAAGCTCTCGTGACAGGCTTGTAATTAACTGGTGGCAGCGGTGGGATCGAACTGGACCTGGATTACAGTATTCTGCGGGGTACTGTGATCCAGTGGGAACTTGATGGTAATTGCAAGTTCCTGGGACTAAAGATATTGAACACACAGTGTACAACATATAACACAAGATATGGCACCTCCTCACTGTTCCCCTACTTGTGAGAAGCATTGCCTCCAGAACCAAAGTGCCGGCCATCCGTCTGACTGGAGCCGGGCACTGAGACCAGAGGAGTGCATCAAGTCGGCTCGGGGACCAGCAGCCAGCAAGGCTGAGAGAGAGACAGCAATCGGTGAGCATGAAACCCGGCAGGCTGAGCAAAGATCCACAGCTGCTGTAACCATCACACCGCCCGGAGAGCAGGGAAGGGACCCAGCTCCGGGACGGCAGAGACTTGTGGAGGGAGCGGGTGGTCTTGCACCAGGAGAGGTATTGGCCGTTGCGGCGGCCAGTCCATTTTACCCAGAATTGCTGGCCCTGATGTTTGCGCAGGGAGAGATGTCCCCAGCAGAGCGGCTCGAGCAGCTGAAGCTGGCGATGATCCGACCCACTTATCCCCTCCCAGAGCCCGGCGCTCCAGCAACTCCGCTCTGGACTCCATTGCCCCTTGCTGGGGTTAGTCCACCGGCGGCGGAGAAGCCCTGGAATGAGCCCGGCGCTCAGGCAACTCCGCTCTGGACTCCATTGCCCTTTGCTGGGGTTAGTCCACTGGTGGCGGAGAAGCACCGGCAGTCGCTGAGGCACTGCCAACAAATGGGCCACAATAATGCCCAGTGCGTTGACCGTGCGCGGTCAGGCGAAGAAGCCCCTCAGGGCCAACGCTCACGAGCTGCGGAAAAGATGACCCAGTTAGCGGCATCCTCTGATGGCTCCCGCCCAGCCGGGGCGACAACCCTCCGCGGGACGTCCCCTGGAGAACCTGGACGGGCTGCATCAGCAACAGTGGCGGAGAGCAGCGGCCATCCACCTGATCCCGGCGGAGAACCAGCAGCGGCGGCAGAGAAGACGCCGCCACTCCGGCATCCTGCCGGCGGCAGTTTTATTTGGGGGGAGGGACAGGGTTTGCGGGAGGGGGTTATTTTACCAAGTTTGCATGGAGCTGTGTTCCTCCACAAAGACCTGGGACCCTTGTCCTGCACCGTTTTACCTGTACCCAACCCGGGCGCTGTTGCGGCAGTGGCCCGGTGCTGCCCAGCCCAGATGGGGCCAGCGGCGGCCGCTCCAGTCCCCCTGCAATTGGGACCAACGAAGGCGGCGGTCTCTGCGGGGACCAGCAAGGTAAGCCAGACCAAGTCGCAGACTGACCCTGACTTATTTTTCCCTATGACTGTACCCTGTTGTTTCACTATAGGGGTGACCGGGGGGTGGCAGGAGATAGGGGTACAAGGGGAGGGGAAGGAAGGGCAGCAAGTGAGCCAGCCAGATTTCCCCATTACCTTGGCGGAGCGGCAAGGGGACCCTCAGTTAAGAGTCCCACTGTTGCAGCCTTGCTATGGGCTGGAGGTGTTCGGGGTTGTGGCAAAGTTAGACCACCCCCAGATCACCTGCCAGCCAGGAGCTAAGGTGGGTGCATCTGCACCAGCAACCCTGAGCTCATCCCCGGGAATGGGGGGACAGTGTCAGGGAGAGGGCCTCACTCAGGTGTCCCTAGGATCCAGGTTAGGATTAGCTAGGGAGAAGCGGAGTGAGGGGAGGCTGCAGGTAGGTAGCCAGCATCAGTTACCAGGGGAGGGGAAGGAAGGGCAGCTTGTAGGGCCGCCAGGCTTCCCCATTACCTGGGCAGAGCAGCAAGGGGACTCTCAGTTAAGAGCCCCACTGTTGCAGCCTTGCTATGGGCTGGAGGTACCAGGGGTTGTGGCACAGTTAGACCACCCCCAAATTACCTGCCAGCCAGGAGCTAAGGTGGGTGCATCTGGAGAGATGCCCCTGGGCTCATCCCCGGTAATGGGGAGACAGTGTCAGGGAGATGGCCTCACTCAGGTGTCCCTAGGGTCCAGGCTAGGATTAGCTAGGGAGAAGCGGAGTGAGAGGAGGCTGCAGGTAGGTAGCCAGCAGCAGATCTCAGTGAGACAAGGAGGGCTAGTGGTAGCCAGGGAGGGAAAGCATCAGGTAGTGACGCTAGAGTTTCCCGTTACCCTGGCAGAGCCCCAGGGGGTTTCTCAGATCAGCAACCCCCTGTTGCAGCCTAGCTATGGGCTGGGGGTATCCGGGGCAGTGGCAGGCTTGTGCCACCCCAGGGATACCTGCCAGCCAAGCGCTAAGGCGGTTGCATCTGGAGAGGTGCCCCTGAGCTCATCCCTGGTCAGGGGGAGACAAGTTCAGGGAGGTAGGTGCACTCAGGTAGTTCCAGGGTCTGGGGTAGGATTGCCCAGGGAGGAGAGGAGTGCAGGTGGGCTGCAGGGAGGTAAGCAGCAGGCTGAGGTGCTGGGCCTAGGGGAGGCTAGGCAGGGAGGCACCGTGGAGCAGGGGGAGATAGGAGGTCAGTGGGGTGTTAGGCAGCTGGCAGAAGCTAGGGATTGGCTAGGTAGGCAGAAAGTCCCATGCTCTGACGGGCCAGGAGTGACCCCTCTGACAGAACCCCCAGGGTTCCCAAAGGAGGGGCTGTGGGTAGATAGGCAGCCAGGGAGGAGAGTCAGGAGTATGGCGGAGCAGCTACAGGGTGGCACAGAGCCAGGGCAGGTAGGGTCCCTACAGAAGAGTGACATAACCCTGTCCCAGACTTGGTTGACAGGAAAGCTGTGCTATATAGCTGGTCTCCTGTTGGTGCAGAGATATGCCAGTTTCTGGGCAATGTGCACCGGAGCCCCTTTCACCCTGGACTTGGTTCCCAAGGCACTGGGTGGGGGGCAGAGGGAGGCAAAGGAAAATGCCCGGCTTTGCAGGAACTGGACTTTACAATCCACTGTGTACTGGTCAATGCCGGAGGACAATTTTGCCAGGCCAATCCCTCAGGACGTATTGAGTGCGTCAAGAGCGCCAGTGGTATCCCAGGGCCATGGGGAGGCCGCTGGGGTACCAGGGGCCCTTGAGCAGGGGAGGTGTGGCGGTAGGGAGGGTTTGGCCCGGGATTAACGGGGTTACCCCCCAAGGGCCCCCCTCTAACCTCGCCAGGGAGACAAGGGGTTAACTGGCTGAGGCCCAGAACTGTGACTTAACCCTTGCTAAATAACATGAAAATGCTTATTCCCCTGTGTAAATGATGTTGTTGCTGGATCAGGGTCTGCATAACCCACCCACTGGGACTTAAGGGGTTAATGAGCTACAGTTTAAGAAAATTCCACTGTATTATGTCCTTTAAGGAAATCTGGACTTCAAAGGGTTAATTGAAGTTGAATGTGAAAAGAGAAGGTTTTAGAACCCCACATGATAGATGCAGATGGGGGAATGCAAGCTTTTGCCTAAATATTGGTTCTCTGTGTTTTAAAACTGCCCTGCAGTTGGTTTGTCCTGGGATTTAAACCCAGGTTGGTGACAAAAGGCAGTGCTGAATAAACAGTTACCTGAAAACTGGTATTTTGGTAACGGAGTAAGCCAGGACCCTGAGCCTTGGGGTACAGCCTCCGGGTCACCCCCCAAGTACACACATATTAAAAATATAACTTTGTCATAAGAGGGACATATATTTTTGATAAAGTGACTTTTTGCAGTTTTTGAAATACACAGGCAGAATGCTAATGGTGTGCTAATGTACAGGCAGAATGCCTGTCTTTGTAATGCGTAAGGAACCAAATGGTGCCTCATATGAGTATTCACGTTTGACATTCACTGGAAGTGTATATCAACAGAGAGGTGTGATACATCGCCCTGATCAATAGGTAACTGACCTAATTGGTTATGCGAAAAGTTACAAGCCGACTTCAAAAGGTTTTATTGATGGGGCCAGGGTGGGGCTACCCCCAACAGGATATCAAAAGTGAGTAACTTTATTAAATATAAGAATACTATGAGATGTCCTTGGCTGAACCGGCTAAGAATTACATAAGTGTATTGGCGGGAGTAAGCCGATCTTGGGGAGACTAAACCCTGTATAGGTACCTGCTGCTAAATGCCAGATATTAATATCTCTATTAATGTTCATATTACAATGTAATTTTTGGTCTTCCTGCGAGCGTCAGGTGCCACCGGCCGTATTAATATATCTCACCGGACTGTGTGTATTACGGAACGGAAGTTATGCAATGATTTGCAGTAAATATGAAATTTTGGTTGAGTCTGAGGAACCCCTGTGGTGATGAGCAGGGAAAGGCTAGAATTTACAAACCTGATCATCAAAGACTAAGTGGCTAATTGCTTATGCTTGGCCCAACGGACAAAAGGAATTAACCAGAGGAAGTGGAACTTTTCACACTGACCACCTAGCTTCAAAAGCTTCAAGAGGATTTTACTAGATGGCACGGAGCCATAAACTGGGGTACCAGGGTTAAAATGATATATAAGTCAAGCCACCCTTTACCCATGTTGTTCATGTTCATGCTGTTCATACAAAGTCTGCAGGCCTGCATGTTATCAGGCCTGTTGTTCTATACCATCTTGATTGCTGAGAAGAAATGCCATGCAATGTCTTGGGCTGATTGCTGGATGAAACTGCTAGTTCAGATGGGACTGTTTTCATTATTTTCATCTTTTACGTAAGTGTCTATATTTTGCCTGTTATTGTATAATCTGTTGTGTTCACCTTTATCAAGGAATAAATTATATTTATCATATCTAAGTCTCGTCCCAGTTCAAACCCAGGTATATATATATTTATATATAGTTTTGGTGTAAATTACAGCCTGTCGCAAGCTCTCGTGACAGGCTTGTAATTAACTGGTGGCAGCGGTGGGATCGAACTGGACCTGGATTACAGTATTCTGCGGGGTACTGTGATCCAGTGGGAACTTGATGGTAATTGCAAGTTCCTGGGACTAAAGATATTGAACACACAGTGTACAACATATAACACAAGATATGGCACCTCCTCACTGTTCCCCTACTTGTGAGAAGCATTGCCTCCAGAACCAAAGTGCCGGCCATCCGTCTGACTGGAGCCGGGCACTGAGACCAGAGGAGTGCATCAAGTCGGCTCGGGGACCAGCAGCCAGCAAGGCTGAGAGAGAGACAGCAATCGGTGAGCATGAAACCCGGCAGGCTGAGCAAAGATCCACAGCTGCTGTAACCATCACACCGCCCGGAGAGCAGGGAAGGGACCCAGCTCCGGGACGGCAGAGACTTGTGGAGGGAGCGGGTGGTCTTGCACCAGGAGAGGTATTGGCCGTTGCGGCGGCCAGTCCATTTTACCCAGAATTGCTGGCCCTGATGTTTGCGCAGGGAGAGATGTCCCCAGCAGAGCGGCTCGAGCAGCTGAAGCTGGCGATGATCCGACCCACTTATCCCCTCCCAGAGCCCGGCGCTCCAGCAACTCCGCTCTGGACTCCATTGCCCCTTGCTGGGGTTAGTCCACCGGTGGCGGAGAAGCCCTGGAATGAGCCCGGCGCTCAGGCAACTCCGCTCTGGACTCCGTTGCCCCTTGCTGGGGTTAGTCCACTGGTGGCGGAGAAGCACCGGCAGTCGCTGCGGCACTGCCAACAAATGGGCCACAATAATGCCCAGTGCGTTGACCGTGCACGGTCAGGCGAAGAAGCCCCTCAGGGCCAACGCTCACGAGCTGCGGAAAAGATGACCCAGTTAGCGGCATCCTCTGATGGCTCCCGCCCAGCCGGGGCGACAACCCTCCGCGGGACGTCTCCTGGAGAACCTGGACGGGCTGCATCAGCAACAGTGGCGGAGAGCAGCGGCCATCCACCTGATCCTGGCGGAGAACCAGCAGCGGCGGCAGAGAAGACGCCGCCACTCCGGCATCCTGCCGGCGGCAGTTTTATTTGGGGGGAGGGACAGGGTTTGCGGGAGGGGGTTATTTTACCAAGTTTGCATGGAGCTGTGTTCCTCCACAAAGACCTGGGACCCTTGTCCTGCACCGTTTTACCTGTACCCAACCCGGGCGCTGTTGCGGCAGTGGCCCGGTGCTGCCCAGCCCAGATGGGGCCAGCGGCGGCCGCTCCAATCCCCCTGCAATTGGGACCAACGAAGGCGGCGGTCTCTGCGGGGACCAGCAAGGTAAGCCAGACCAAGTCGCAGACTGACCCTGACTTATTTTTCCCTATGACTGTACCCTGTTGTTTCACTATAGGGGTGACCGGGGGGTGGCAGGAGATAGGGGTACCAGGGGAGGGGAAGGAAGGGCAGCAAGTGAGCCAGCCAGATTTCCCCATTACCTTGGCGGAGCGGCAAGGGGACCCTCAGGTAAGAGTCCCACTGTTGCAGCCTTGCTATGGGCTGGAGGTGTTCGGGGTTGTGGCAAAGTTAGACCACCCCCGGATCACCTGCCAGCCAGGAGCTAAGGTGGGTGCATCTGCACCAGCAACCCTGAGCTCATCCCCGGGAATGGGGGGACAGTGTCAGGGAGAGGGCCTCACTCAGGTGTCCCTAGGATCCAGGTTAGGATTAGCTAGGGAGAAGCGGAGTGAGGGGAGGCTGCAGGTAGGTAGCCAGCATCAGTTACCAGGGGAGGGGAAGGAAGGGCAGCTTGTAGGGCCGCCAGGCTTCCCCATTACCTGGGCAGAGCAGCAAGGGGACTCTCAGTTAAGAGCCCCACTGTTGCAGCCTTGCTATGGGCTGGAGGTACCAGGGGTTGTGGCACAGTTAGACCACCCCCAGATTACCTGCCAGCCAGGAGCTAAGGTGGGTGCATCTGGAGAGATGCCCCTGGGCTCATCCCCGGTAATGGGGAGACAGTGTCAGGGAGATGGCCTCACTCAGGTGTCCCTAGGGTCCAGGCTAGGATTAGCTAGGGAGAAGCGGAGTGAGAGGAGGCTGCAGGTAGGTAGCCAGCAGCAGATCTCAGTGAGACAAGGAGGGCTAGTGGTAGCCAGGGAGGGAAAGCATCAGGTAGTGACGCTAGAGTTTCCCGTTACCCTGGCAGAGCCCCAGGGGGTTTCTCAGATCAGCAACCCCCTGTTGCAGCCTAGCTATGGGCTGGGGGTATCCGGGGCAGTGGCAGGCTTGTGCCACCCCAGGGATACCTGCCAGCCAAGCGCTAAGGCGGTTGCATCTGGAGAGGTGCCCCTGAGCTCATCCCTGGTCAGGGGGAGACAAGTTCAGGGAGGTAGGTGCACTCAGGTAGTTCCAGGGTCTGGGGTAGGATTGCCCAGGGAGGAGAGGAGTGCAGGTGGGCTGCAGGGAGGTAAGCAGCAGGCTGAGGTGCTGGGCCTAGGGGAGGCTAGGCAGGGAGGCACCGTGGAGCAGGGGGAGATAGGAGGTCAGTGGGGTGTTAGGCAGCTGGCAGAAGCTAGGGATTGGCTAGGTAGGCAGAAAGTCCCATGCTCTGACGGGCCAGGAGTGACCCCTCTGACAGAACCCCCAGGGTTCCCAAAGGAGGGGCTGTGGGTAGATAGGCAGCCAGGGAGGAGAGTCAGGAGTATGGCGGAGCAGCTACAGGGTGGCACAGAGCCAGGGCAGGTAGGGTCCCTACAGAAGAGTGACATAACCCTGTCCCAGACTTGGTTGACAGGAAAGCGACGGTCTGTGCTATATAGCTGGTCTCCTGTTGGTGCAGAGATATGCCAGTTTCTGGGCAATGTGCACCGGAGCCCCTTTCACCCTGGACTTGGTTCCCAAGGCACTGGGTGGGGGGCAGAGGGAGGCAAAGGAAAATGCCCGGCTTTGCAGGAACTGGACTTTACAATCCACTGTGTACTGGTCAATGCCGGAGGACAATTTTGCCAGGCCAATCCCTCAGGACGTATTGAGTGCGTCAAGAGCGCCAGTGGTATCCCAGGGCCATGGGGAGGCCGCTGGGGTACCAGGGGCCCTTGAGCAGGGGAGGTGTGGCGGTAGGGAGGGTTTGGCCCGGGATTAACGGGGTTACCCCCCAAGGGCCCCCCTCTAACCTCGCCAGGGAGACAAGGGGTTAACTGGGCTGAGGCCCAGAACTGTGACTTAACCCTTGCTAAATAACATGAAAATGCTTATTCCCCTGTGTAAATGATGTTGTTGCTGGATCAGGGTCTGCATAACCCACCCACTGGGACTTAAGGGGTTAATGAGCTACAGTTTAAGAAAATTCCACTGTATTATGTCCTTTAAGGAAATCTGGACTTCAAAGGGTTAATTGAAGTTGAATGTGAAAAGAGAAGGTTTTAGAACCCCACATGATAGATGCAGATGGGGGAATGCAAGCTTTTGCCTAAATATTGGTTCTCTGTGTTTTAAAACTGCCCTGCAGTTGGTTTGTCCTGGGATTTAAACCCAGGTTGGTGACAAAAGGCAGTGCTGAATAAACAGTTACCTGAAAACTGGTATTTTGGTAACGGAGTAAGCCAGGACCCTGAGCCTTGGGGTACAGCCTCCGGGTCACCCCCCAAGTACACACATATTAAAAATATAACTTTGTCATAAGAGGGACATATATTTTTGATAAAGTGACTTTTTGCAGTTTTTGAAATACACAGGCAGAATGCTAATGGTGTGCTAATGTACAGGCAGAATGTCTGTCTTTGTAATGCGTAAGGAACCAAATGGTGCCTCATATGAGTATTCACGTTTGACATTCACTGGAAGTGTATATCAACAGAGAGGTGTGATACATCGCCCTGATCAATAGGTAACTGACCTAATTGGTTATGCGAAAAGTTACAAGCCGACTTCAAAAGGTTTTATTGATGGGGCCAGGGTGGGGCTACCCCCAACAGGATATCAAAAGTGAGTAACTTTATTAAATATAAGAATACTATGAGATGTCCTTGGCTGAACCGGCTAAGAATTACATAAGTGTATTGGCGGGAGTAAGCCGATCTTGGGGAGACTAAACCCTGTATAGGTACCTGCTGCTAAATGCCAGATATTAATATCTCTATTAATGTTCATATTACAATGTAATTTTTGGTCTTCCTGCGAGCGTCAGGTGCCACCGGCCGTATTAATATATCTCACCGGACTGTGTGTATTACGGAACGGAAGTTATGCAATGATTTGCAGTAAATATGAAATTTTGGTTGAGTCTGAGGAACCCCTGTGGTGATGAGCAGGGAAAGGCTAGAATTTACAAACCTGATCATCAAAGACTAAGTGGCTAATTGCTTATGCTTGGCCCAACGGACAAAAGGAATTAACCAGAGGAAGTGGAACTTTTCACACTGACCACCTAGCTTCAAAAGCTTCAAGAGGATTTTACTAGACGGCACGGAGCCGTAAACTGGGGTACCAGGGTTAAAATGATATATAAGTCAAGCCACCCTTTACCCATGTTGTTCATGTTCATGCTGTTCATGCAAAGTCTGCAGGCCTGCATGTTATCAGGCCTGTTGTTCTATACCATCTTGATTGCTGAGAAGAAATGCCATGCAATGTCTTGGGCTGATTGCTGGATGAAACTGCTAGTTCAGATGGGACTGTTTTCATTATTTTCATCTTTTACGTAAGTGTCTATATTTTGCCTGTTATTGTATAATCTGTTGTGTTCACCTTTATCAAGGAATAAATTATATTTATCATATCTAAGTCTCGTCCCAGTTCAAACCCAGGTATATATATATTTATATATAGTTTTGGTGTAAATTACAGCCTGTCGCAAGCTCTCGTGACACAGACATTACACATTACTGATGCAGCCACCAGTATTAGAACACATACCGGAGAAATTCCTGGGAGACTCTGGGACAGTCTCACAGTAATTGCCTCAACATTTCTGTAAAATTCTTAATGGCCCATCGGATTAACACAGCAGGGGGTCCCCGCAGTCCCATTCAGTTTGCAGGGACCCCCTGCTGTGTTAATCAGATGGGCCATTAAAAATCTCACAGAAATGTTGAGGCAATGTTGAGGCATTTACTGTGAGTCTTCCCCAGAATCTACCCAGGCAGAGTTCTAATATTCGTTGCTGCATCTGTAACTTATGCTAGTTAATGGTATGATAACATCATCTACTACATCTGTATCTGTTCCTATAACCTTATCTCTATCTCCCTATTCAATATGCGCTGTGAAGCTGTTTCTCCATGCATGGGGAACTCTGAGCTCCATTCACCGCTCATGTGTATGCCATGGAATCTCTGAGTGGATTGAGCTCAAAGGTTCCCTGGCAGCATGGGGCTTTTAGAGTTTGTAGAACAAAAACACAAGGACAAAGTGGATAAAAATATAACCACATCATAAGGTGCTCAAGGTCAATGCTGAGAGGTACAAATCAAATACATATTGGTGGTGCTATAACCCAAAAAACTCAAAATGAAAAAGAGGGAGAAAGAACCCAGAACATAATGGGATACTGTATATACGGTTCCTGGTCTCCTAAAAATTAGGAGGGATGAAGCCTAAAGGGTTAATAAACAGCACTCAAATGTGCCTTCTACCACATTAACAATCATACAAGAATATCAGAGTGAGATATAGGCTCAAATCTAAAAAATTAAATTAATTGAACACAAAACTTAACCCACAACAATAAAATCCATACAGTAATTAAAAAAACAAACATAACACTGGCCATTTTCCAAGTTAATAAACATATAACCTAGTTCGGAATGATACAAATACATGATTTAATTGTGTGACCACCTTCAATGTCACATCAATATTACTTCAATTCACCCACCGATCAAACACAGTTCCATTGTGCACTGGTCATGTTCATGAAGCCCAGGGACGGGGGGGAAATGCACCACTGCCATTTTTTTTACAGCATAGTCAGAGCCAAGCCAGTTTTGAACCTTCAGTGCACTAGCACCCGACTGAATCAAAAT
Organism: Ascaphus truei; assembly: GCF_040206685.1. Classification (NCBI taxonomy): domain Eukaryota; kingdom Metazoa; phylum Chordata; class Amphibia; order Anura; family Ascaphidae; genus Ascaphus; species Ascaphus truei. The sequence goes on from NC_134484.1 coordinate 185,782,134, forward strand.
CCACATTAAATCCTAAATGATCTGTGGGAGTGAGCTGTGTACAGAATTAAGAAGGGGGAAATTATACCCATTTGTGGTGACTGTTAACATTAGCCATGACACACCTGATGAAAGCAAAGAGATCTACAGTATGGAGCAGGCTTAATGTCTGGGGACCATACCCAGGTCTGTGTCCAGTTCAGCACCCTCTGCATATTTGTGACCTAAAAAGTTTAAGCGAAGGAAAGTGAATAAGTGGGGAGGCTGAACACAAGTGAAATGACAACAATAAGTGTGCCTACAGATGCAGCGGCCATTATTTTAACAAATCACGTGGTGTATACCTTGGAATACCCATGCCATGGCGCAGGATTTCTTCCAACCGTACCGCCTTAAGACGCAAGTGCAGAAAATGGCATTTTAGTGTTCTGGTTTTTAAACACCTGAAATTGACACCGTAACACAGTACTGTACACATTACAATTCATTCATTTCATTGCATTTAATTGCACACAATCCATGAAATTCAAGCAAAGTAGCCGCGATAAACATGTGTGCCTGGGGCGATTGGCGGTGTTAATGCCATGTGGAGTACAGCAGAGCACATGAAAAGGGCTCCGTGATTTCTTAAAATAATGGCCGCTGCCTCTGTATGTCTAGCGCTCCACCCCACTCCTTTTACACTGACTTTACTTGGCATAACAATATTATATGGAGGAGAGCACTTTGAAGGATGATCCAAATAGGTTTAACACACAGGCTATAATTTAGCATGGTCAGTGCACAATAGAACTGTGTTTGATCGGTGGATACATTGAAGTAATATTAATGTAACATTGAAGGTGGTTACACTGTACAATTAGATAATGTATTGTGATTATTCTGATCTTTGACTAAGGACGTAGTCACACATTATATTCTGATCCATATATTTTATTGGATATTATCTGGAGATTCTATATTTATTAGTTTGGGAACTGGTGAGTACCATGTGTGTTTCTTTAATTACAATATCAATTTTATAGTTGTGCGTTAAGTTGTGTGTTCAATACATTTTATTTTTTATATTTGAGCCTATATCTCACTCCGCTATTTATGATTGTTTTTGAGGTAAAAAGTACATTTGAGTGCTGTTTATTAACCCTACAAACCTATAGGCTTCATTCCTCCTCTATTATATATATAATCTAGTGTTCTGGTTTCTTTTAGAGTTTGTCTACGATCTGACAGCTGCAGTATAGGAGTATTCCCATAAATGTAATTGCTGGTGCAGTTCCCGCCTGTAGGCAGAAAGCTGCATATAAGTAGTCATACAGTGAAGAAAAATAACAGGTGTTGCATCAATATGGCAACAGCAAAAGAAGTGTACATTTATAAACAAATAGTAGCCTATATTACTGATGATTTAGAGTTGTCTAAATTCTCTCACAGTTCCTGGCAAAAAATGACTCCTAACAAAATTCTTTAACATCATCAACTTTAAGGTGCAATCACTGTTAGTTTGCAAAAAATTAAAAATAACATTGTAAATGTAGGAATGTAATAATGTTGCTTAACCTATACGGGACCCTTACATTGTTCCAGTGAACTTGTTAATATCAATCAATGTAGAAGTAATAATAAATATTCAAGTCCGGGAACATTTGTGAAAACAACAACATATCGCCCCGGGAAAGACCCAAAATGATTAACCGCCTCGATCACACCCATATCGAACCAAAAAACTATATTCCTGTTAGCAAAACGTGCCCTCCAAAGCTCATGTGCAAATACCAGTGGAAAAAACTCTAAATCCGTGAAAATCTGACGCTCGTTATTGGAAGTCGGCCGACCCCTCCACAGAGTCTTCACATGGTAACAATGCAAAAACTCCAACCACACGCCCATATCCTTCCGAATTACTGCTGTATTGTGAATAAAGTTATGCAGATGCCTCACCCCGGTGGTAGCAGCCACTAGCCATTTATAGAATGCAGATGCCTCCTCACCGGCGTAATCCTGGCAGCAAAAAACAGATGTCAGCCTAGCAGGCTAGTTAGACATGCATAAGCGTCCTTAACACAAATGTCCGCTAATTGTCTTGCCTCGCCCATACCTATTGCCACTGCCGGTGAAGTAACATCCACTGTCACTTCTGGGGAGGCTAATGACGTCTCACCAACTTCCAATCTCAACTGCCAACCCCTGCTTAAGAGGTTGCAACCCTCCAGGCTGCAGCTACCCTTGGCAGTGTAGCCCCCACTGCCACAATAGGAGGAGCTAACAACACCCCTAAACCACCACAAAGGGCCTTACGCTGAACACCTAAAACTTCCAACATCCCTTTCACGAAGGCAGCTAAATCTACTAATCCAGAGACACCTGCATTCCCACTCTCAGATAGTCCATTCCTTTGTTGACTTGGGCCCAAGCTTGCGAGCCCTAAGCACTGCTGCCCTTCCCTTACTTGTAAAGATAGCAATCCTGAACCATCAGGTGCTAATTACACTAGACGCCCTAATCTGACCCCCTCAGGGAAGATCCACCCAGGATAACTAGGGACTGAAGCTCCCCCGCATAGCCCCTATCTCACCCAAGGGGGAGCCGATGCCCTCTTCTTACCACCAGCTGATCACTTCCCAGCACCAGTTACCTCAGCTCCACTTTGCTGAAGGACCAACTGGCTTCTGTGCACGCTGCACAGGTGCATCCTGTGCCTCCAAGGCACCTCTCCAGGGGCCTGCACATCTTAGCTGTACCTCAGCAAGCCGCACTCTCCTCCCATGCTGTTCAGGTACCTACCTGGGGGCCTCAGACCTGCTGCCATTAGTGACTCCACCACCTGTCAGCAAACCTGCAAGCTCTTGCTGAAGACAACCCACTTCACGAGAGCGGGCCTCCTATTGAAGCCAATCCAGTACATCCTTCACAGGCTCCTTTGCCACACCAGACAACCTTCCCTACCCAGACGCAGAATCCAATCTTAACAAAAATTACTTTTAAAGAGTGAAAACCACCTCTGTAGCAAGAAGCTTCTGACTGCGTGACTGGCAACTGCTGAACAGTGGAACCAACTGATTCCCCGCTCGTTCCTGATTCAAAACCTCCCCAAGCCCCACCCCCTCCAACCGCATCATCAACTGACACTCCGGGAGCAGAGGGGAAAGGAAGGGCACAGAGAAGCATCGCGCTGCAAGCCTCATGACCCGGGTCTGAGCTCCGCAGATGTCGGCGAAGCCATCTTGTCAACGTCATTTGGGTGCGCGGGTCTCGCGAGACCACCATGCCGGCTCAAGCCCAGTGGCAGTGATGACGTCACATCCGGTCAGACCAGATGTTCGTCACCCTGCTGCGCACCAGACAAGGCTGCACCTGGTGCCTCATTCTGGTAGACCGCAACAGAGCTCTGCAAAGCGGAAAGAGAGGGAACCTCACAAGACGGCCGGTAGGCGACGTCCCTGGATTCCTCCACAGGCAGATCCGCCACAGCACTGGCGTCATCCTGGGTTGCGGACCTCTGTGGACATTCCGGAACCTCCGCAGCCTCTCTGATGGACGCATCTGGACCGGGGCTTCGCTGGACACAGTAAGTGGCTGATGGGCTCTTCTCCGCAGGTACTGCCTTGCAATATGTCATCAGGGACAGCAACGGATGGGACACCTCCACCATGACGCGATGCCGGGGCGAGGGAGTCGTCCCGGGCGACCATGCTTATGGAGCTACCATTCTCCGCGGTCACCTGGGGACTCACACCCGACACCCCTGCGGCAGTCCACTCACACTCCGCAGACTTGGATCCCAGTCCTGGGACCGACGGCACCATTACAGCAGGCTTGGAATGGCAGTTGTAGGGCACACAGGCTCACAGCATCCATGGTAGTGTAGTTAGGCAGAGCCACCCCAGTCAGTGTGGGGGCTGTAGATGTAGGCACATTTTCCTCAGCAGACACTCACTGTTGCTCAGCTCCAATGTGAATGAAACACTGGAGTCAGAATTGCAGATTCTCCAATCTCCACATACACTGCACAGCTTGGCCCTTCCAGCAGAGTTTCAATTGGGGTTCACTCTCCCAGGATAATTTTCCCACTGGGAACGCCCAATATAGAACATAATTTGAAGAGAAAATGAAAATGGGGGTGTGGACGGACGTTTACAGAGGTACACACTTGGAGTCGTTTATAATGTGAAATTATAATAAGGCTTTATTGTGCCTTTTCCTTTTCATCAGGAAATTCATCCAAACAAGGGGGGGGGGGGGGAACAAAGCTTCTAATCACTTGGGAGTATTTCTAGTGACATCCTTGCAATCAGTTCACATCTCCATTAGTTAAGCTTCTCCCAGCCCAAACACATAACATGAAAATAAGCAGATATAAGCAGTCTCTTAATACTGAAAGTCTTATCTGTTTCTTGGAGGGAAAAGCTTCACTGTCCCTGCTTCAGCTCCCTTGTCTCCAGGGTTGGTCAGCATACAGGTTTACAAGTTTTCCCTGTGTCTTGAAAAGCAGCTCTGCGGTGCAGAGCTTAAGACCGGTCAGCTCCAGAGATCTGGGTTTCTTTTGGTCAGTCTCTCCTGTGACTCAAGAACCTCTGCTCTGTCTCCACAGGTCAGCTCACACGTGAGCAAAGGAGGAGAGACTTCCTGTCTCAAAGGCAGGCTTTTTCTACTACCTGTACTCAGTCAGGTGGTGCTAGTTAATTTGCTACCAGCAGTTAACCACCACACTGCTGGATTAGAGGCACCTTTGTGAACAGGGATAAGTCCCCTGTTACAGGGGGGTCACGCTACACGGGGGTCACGCTACACGGGGGTCTGAAACCGGAGCGACTCCCCCACGACACAGTACATTCGTGCCATTTGTAGAATGGGGCCCAGGGTCCTTAAGCGCCATGCAAGTTACCTGGTCCAAAACCTCACCCCGGAGTATTTAGACCACACGCCCAGTATAAGCTTCCCACTGTGTTCGCCCCTATAATATAGCCATGTGGGGGTCACACTACCGTGAGCGTCTCCATCAGGCATGCCTCTCCCACAGCACTTCACACACAGTACAATGTGCTAGTTGGGTGAAGGGGTACCTATGGTCATGTCTCATACAATCACCTAGCCCCCAGCCTCAGGACGGGCATGTGTACGAAGGTTCACCCTCCCCGGTGTTGCCTCAAGGAGAAAGTCTTTCTTCAATGAGAGCATGGCTGCCCAGGGGTCCCTGGGGTTGTATCAGGGCCCTGGCACCGACCGTGGCCTCAGCCTTGGTCCTTCATTGTCTTCTGCCCACGCAGAAGCCCCCCTGCATCAGATCCCTTGCATCTGCAGGGTTGCTGCTGTCTTTAAAGTCCCCTTTAACTTGCTGCATTTATGAATTTCTGAAGTCCTAAAAGCCTGTCCTGAGCTCAGCAGCGCTGTTAATCCCCCCACCCCCCCTCTGGGGATATACCCTATTGCCAACATGTGGTGCTGAGGCATTCCTGTTAGGTTCAGGAGATCTGAGCTGTCCGCGGTGATATGGAGACCAGGACAGGCTTTTGAATATCATCTGTAGTTCTTTCCTTTTGGAGTTTAGTGCCTCCGGCTTCAGGGGGCTCTGGCAGTACCAGAAACAGTCCTGGCGCCATACTGGAAGTCACTCTAAACCTCATCTTCTATGTAACTATGTAATTCACGTGCACACAGGTCTGGTGGGGTTTGTGACAATCTGTTTAAAGCAGGGGGAAAGACTGTAGAGAAGTCTAAACATTACTAGCATTTCATTAAAGAACTCAAGTAATGATAATGAGATTGAAAATATGATTAGGGCAATGCTTACTCATCGCACAATATAAATGGGCAAAATAATAGATGCTGTCAAGGTTATTTCTTTTAAACCGTTAGTGAAGTACCCCGCTACAGCTGAATAAGGTAAGTGTGTGTGGGATAAGGTGCTAATGGGTAGCGTAGTAGGTATACATAGAGAGAAAGAACACACTGAAAGCACTCAATATCCCCTAATTGTGCAATGATAAGTATATTAAAAATAATCTTTAATGCTATACTGATTAAAATAATGGGTGTTAAAATACATCAATCGACACACATATATATAAACCCTACTGATGAGTATATAAGATACTCCGGGTTGGTAAAGTTAGGGAAACGTAAGAGGTTTATTGGATCAAAACGTTCCCAGGGATCTGATATGCAGTGATCCCTTATAGTGGTAATTAGGTATACACTGGTGTAGGGGGAAAGCTAGCTGATAGCCTGTCCTGTTGAACAGACAGATGTAAGGTATTCACGTGAGAAGATGTACTTTGGTTCACAATAGTGATATGCAGATAAATTAGTCGGCGCAGTATATCCGGTAGGACCTCACTATGTATGTGGTAATAAGTCCTTAATCACCTGACAACAGCTAAATTGCTCCAAGGTAAAGGAGCTAGCTGAAATACACAGAGTAAATTTACAGTGGTATATAGATTCCTATAGACAGTGTGGTTTGTGTATGCCTGTGCGCATATTCATGAATGCGCTTCCACTGTCTTAGAATACTATTGCCACCAAAACCTCTGTATAGTGTGGTTCACCTATCTTCTAGGTCACAGATAGGAGCAAGGTGAATGTAAGAAATATACAAAGTGAATATGCTGCCCATATGTAGAGATGTATACACAGAGTACTGCTGGCTGACTGAACAGTTAGTGGATTAGCCCAATGATGACTTGTTAAGTCCCTTCAACTGCAAATATACTAACATGAATTACCTAAATAGAAGCTGTAAACTCCATATATACAGAGAGCTCCTATCACTAATTGACATCTGCACTGGAGCTAATCTACTCCTAGATACGGTGTGGCTGTTGGTATGCCTATGCACATATTCATGAATGTGCTACCACCGTTAGGAGTCTATGATTGCTGATATCACAGTGTTATAGTAGAAATACAGATAGCTCACCCCTCACCAGTGCTTCCCGAGTCACCACTTAGACTCCTGCCCACTTGGAAGGGAACAGCACGCGAGCCGTCTGGCAGCTGTATACTAGCTGTTCACTATTGTGAACCAAAGTACATCTTCTCACGTGAATACCTTACATCTGTCTGTTCAACAGGACAGGCTATCAGCTAGCTTTCCCCCTACACCAGTGTATACCTAATTACCACTATAAGGGATCACTGCATATCAGATCCCTGGGAACGTTTTGATCCAATAAACCTCTTACGTTTCCCTAACTTTACCAACCCGGAGTATCTTATATACTCATCAGTAGGGTTTATATATATGTGTGTCGATTGATGTATTTTAACACCCATTATTTTAATCAGTATAGCATTAAAGATTATTTTTAATATACTTATCATTGCACAATTAGGGGATATTGAGTGCTTTCAGTGGGTTCTTTCTCTCTATGTATACCTAAGGTTATTTCTTTGCAAATCTGGGGCAATATTTGCTTTCAATTGAACTGTTTTTCTTTAACTGTTTTTACATGGAAACTTTGGTGAAAAGGCCCATATGTGTTAAAGATTTCTTGATGCAAAACTACAGATGGGCACATCGGAGCACACTTAGTTTCAGTAAAAAGAACAGTCAGTTTAAAGCAATGGGATATTTTGCTTTGATAAAGCAGAGGCAGTTTGTGAATGAGTTTTGCAACCCAAAGTTTTATAAGATTTTACATTTCAATCTTCTTTGTGTAAAAACAGTTTCCATCAGTTAAAGAAAAACTTAATTGTGTGTTCTCACAGAACAAATGATGGAAGTTTAATGTACATACATTTATTGACAGAAACGTCATGATTCCCTGGTAGTTGCTGATCACCATTGACTAGATAACACAGTTACATCTGTTACATTTTTCCCTCGGAAGCCGCGGGGGAAAAAAGCATTCAGCTCAATCCGCGTATGCAGGGAGTACTGTGGTTGGTATTACTGGTAGTCATCGGTCGCAAGGAAGACCATATTGAAAAAGGCCCTGCTACAGCTACCAACCTCAGCAAGAACGATTGAAGGAGGTGGAGAGGGGAAGAGCGGTGGTTACAATTTGGTGGGGAGGCCTGGAAGAATGGGATGTTTATGGAGGAAGGAAAAAAGGAGTCTGAACTCCCCTAACAATCCTACGCTTTAGTCATGTCAATAATTGTATAGTCTTTGCTCACCATTTAATTAAGGGCAGTTAAATCTAACACTGACCAATGAAAAATGTGGGGTTGCCATGACAACCATTACCTTCATGATTCATGCCAGTAACGTCTACTATGAATGCAGATATATACACAGTGATTTCTCTACATGCACACTTTCTGAGCATAGGTGGGGAATGTGAAGCATAATGCTTGTCTGCAGTTTAAAGACAAGTTCCAAATGACAAAACAGTCACCCCTTGGGACATGACTCTACTTGGATGCCTGTAGTACATTTACGGAGTTACATGTTTTTGTCACCTGTGCGCAATGTAACTTGAAGTCCTCAGGGGGAGTTCTCAAGCAGTAAACAAAAAAAGGAATGTTTCAGTCAGTCATTATTTTTGTGTTCAATATCGAAAAGAAAAACATATGAAAGTAACTGCATCTAGCATCCCAACACAAACCAAAACAACAAGTGGTGGAACATAGTATGCAAGGCAAATTGTGTCTTCATTTACTGATACAAAAACTGGGTTCTCACGAGAATCTTCATTTTGTACAAATGTAGTGAAAATGATATGTTCACTGGTGAAGGAAACGCTAGAAAGATATTAAGCAGTTTATTTATGCTCCATAACAGTTTTCAGGCATACCCCGCATTAACGTACACAATGGGACCGGATCATGTATGTAAAGCGAAAATGTACTTAAAGTGAAGCACTACCTTTTTCCCCACTTATCGATGCATGTACTGTACTGCAATCGTAATATACGGGCATAACTGATGTAAATAACGTGTTTGTAACAGGCTCTATAGTCTCCCCGCTTGCGCACAGCTTCGGCACAGGTAGGGAGCCGGTATTGCTGTTCAGGACGTGCTGACAAGGAGCATGCGCGAGCTGCCGTTTGCCTATTGGGCGATATGTCCTTACTCGCGAGTGTACTTAAAGTGTGTGCCCTTAAACCGGGGTATGCCTGTATTTGCTTTGTATTTGCTGTTGGTATCATCTCTGTGAGACATGCACTGCCTTAATAATGTGACTGTGAGACTATTTCCGTCACTCCCACATATTTCTGCTGGGTAGAAAAACAGGAATGCAGTTCTTGGCAATGGCTCTAAATTTGTTGGTATAGTTACTTTCTTGGACAATCAAATAATTACATAAAATGACTCTTCAGTCTTGCAACGCTGCCAGAGTTGCAGTGACAAGATACTTTGCATGAACAAAGCCCCATTTAATCCACATATTGAATATGAAAAAATGGGGTGTATAACAAACTAAAGCTTTCCTATAAATAGATATCTGTGTTATGCATCACAGCAATTATAATATTAACAAATTGAAAAATATACCTGCAAGACTATATTGCAAAGAGAAAAGTTTTATAGATGAAAATTATTATTTGGAATAAATGCATATGCTCTGTAATCTGCAATATTCTGTATACAGTTGAGGTTCCATGTATTCCTGGGGCGCAATCAGAAGTTCATATGCGGCGGGCAGTTTTTACCAGCTCTCCTCATCGACATTGCAAAGTCATGGGACACTGCGTTGTCATGATGTCGCTGCATCGCGTGACATTGCTTTGTCCTGGCAACGCATCACCATGTGATGTCGCTGCGTCAGGTGATGGCGCGGCATGCGATGTTGTGCCACCAAAACGATTCAGTGTCACGCGCTGCTGTAATGACGATGAGCTGGCCTGCTCTACAGAGGCTCCGCTCTCTCCCCCGGCAATCAGTTTCAATGCTGTGGGGAAAAGCGCAGGGCCTCTGTAAGCACAGTACCAATTCTTGGGGGGAGCAAATGCACCTTAGAACTCCCCCTGGTTGTGCTACTGATGTATTCTCCTGAAGTAAAACATATTGTTCCAGTACCTTGTGCTCCTTGACTGAACAAAAGCCTGGGGATAGAATCCACATCCAAAAAGTTAGTCATCTTTGAAGATCTATAACTCGCCAATTTATCAATGGAAAACCTAAATCAAAGAGAACATTCATTAGAAAAATGTCATGATGAAGTGATTGCTTAATAGAAAAAATCTATGAGCAGGTCTACTATAGCTAGAATAGGGAACACAAACAAGAACATTTTATAATCAAAATGAATATGGAGACATATTCAGTGCAACAGGAGAATAGGAGATGGAGAAACAATGAAATATGTAACTTTAACCCATTCTTTTGAATTATGTTATTTCAGAAATAATTTTTGGCAACGTGGCACTTAAATGTTGTTCGGTAACTT